>NC_041394.2:194452662-194507662 GCF_900747795.2 Erpetoichthys calabaricus
TGTTGGCACTGGGATGTGGCACCCGCTGCAGTATGCGTCCCTTATCTTTTTGTATTAAAAGTGGTAACCCTACCTGGCAGGTAACACTTATGTTTGGTCATGAAGTCGTCTAAAATCAGCCACGTGCCCTCTTTTAATTGTGAGAAGCAGATATATATAGCCAAATTCTCGCGCTTCGTTGCGGCGAAGTACTGCTTTTAATTTTTTAAGAAGAAAGTAAAACCTTTTTAAACGGATCGAAAATATACCAATAACAATTTGTTAAGGATCTGTTTTTTTGTGAACCTCGCTTTTCACAGCTGTCCCGCTACGGCGTGTGTTTTGTTTATTTGACAGTATGTAGATCATGGTAATTAAATTCATGGCATTCATTTTCTGAATCACAATCTGACTGTATGGATGGTTACCTGCCAGGTTACGCTTGTGGTTGGTCAGGAAGTCGCCTTACATCCGCCACGTGCCCTCTTTCTGTTCCCAGAAGCTGATCATAGAATGGTTTTAATAGTTTACTTTCAAATAATGCAAAGAGTATGCGACACGTGTTTCTCCTTAATTCTGGGCTCATCAGGCATACACACTCACTGCATCCCCTCTCGAGAATCGAATATCGTCAGCACCAGAGTTGAAGCCCCTAACGTTGCGGTCAGCAAGTGGGCTAACATCCGCCATGTGCCGTCTTTCAGTTGCGAGAGGCAGATCATAGAATGGTTGAAACTGTTGCCCCTAACGTTGCGCTACGGCGTGTGGTTCGTTTATACCTCGTGTCTTCTCATTAAACTTTGATCTCGCGAATATGTTATTGCAATCAGCAGCGGGAGCGTTTCTATAAACTTAATTTAAACTTACGTTTTACACCGTGCTTTGTTTCCCTTATGAACATGCTTGTATGCTTCACTCGCTCCCTTCTCAATTGTTTAATGAATTTTTTGTTCTTCGCTGTTTGCGGCTCCTCCTTCATTTGTCCCTACTGCGTTCACAGTCTTTTCACATGATTACGTGGGAGGCGTGATGACGTGACACTCAACTCCTCCTCCCACGGCCATCAAGCTGCCGTCCATTACAGTATATTGTGAAAAAAGAGGTTCCAGTTATGACCATTACGCGTTGAATTTCGAAATGAAACCTGCCTAACTTTTGTAAGTAAGCTGTAAGGAATCAGCCTGCCAAATTTCAGCCTTCCACTTACACAGGAAGTTGCAGAATTAGTGATGAGTCAGTCAGTCAGTCAGTCAGTCAATCAGTCAGTCAGTCAGTCAGTGAGTCAGTGAGGGCTTTGCCTTTTATTAGTATAGATATATATATATATATATATATATATATATATATATATATATATATATATATATATGTATATGTAGATATGTATATATATGTAGATATGTATATATATATGTATAGATATGTAAATCTATACTAATAAAAGGCAAAGCCCTCACTGACTCACTCACTCACTCACTCACTCACTCACTCACTCACTCACTCACTCACTCACTCACTGACTGACTCACTCATCACTAATTCTCCAACTTCCCGTGTAGGTGGAAGGCTGAAATTTGGCAGGCTCATTCCTTACAGCTTACTTACAAAAGTTAGGCAGGTTTCATTTCGAAATTCAAAGCGTAATGGTCATAACTGGAACATATTTTTTGTCCATACACTGTAATGGAGGAGGCGGAGTCACGTATCGCGTCATCACGCCTCTTACGTAATCACGTGAACTAAAAACAAGGAAGACATTTACAGCACGAGTCACACGCGGGAACGAAGGTAAATGACGTTAATTTTTGACTGTCTTTTAATACTGTGTAAGCATTCATATTAACACATGTGCAATTAAACGTGTGCATTTACGGGGTGATTTCTCAGGCTTAAAAGCTCACCTTTTATCAAACGCGGGAAGAAAGGTAACTGACGTTGTTCACTGTCTTTTAATACTGTGTAACCATACATATTAACACATGTCCAATTAAACGTGTGCATTTACGGGGTGATTTCTCAGGCTTAAAAGCTCGCCTTTTACTAAAAAGGTAAATGCAAAACTATTTTCAATCAGTTTATTGAAACGCTCCCGTTAAGGATTGCAATAACATATTCGCGAGATAAAAGAACGAAGTAGGGGGAAATGGAGGAACAGCCGCAAACAGCGAACAGCAAAAAATTAATTAAACGATTGAGAACGGAGCGAGTTAAGCATACAAGCATGTTCATAAGGGAAACAAAGCACGGTGTAAAACGTAACTTTAAATTAAGTTTATAGAAACGCTCCCGCTGCGGACTGCAATAACATATTCGCGAGATAAAAGTTTAATGAGAAGACACGAGGTATAAACGAACCACACGCCGTGGCGCAACGTTAGGGGCAACAGTTTCAACCATTCTATGATCTGCTTCTCGCAACTGAAAGACGGCACATGGCGGATGTTAGCCGACTTGCTGACTGCAACGTTAGGGGCTTCAACTATGGCGCTGACGCCACATCTCAGTGCCAACACTTTGCAGACTCTACTTAAAAGACACGCCCTCCTCACTGGACAGTTAAAAACACCAATCAAACTAACGATGACATCAAGTATTACCCAATCAAAAGTAGGAAAGGAGGCATCTTCATAAAATGCGTGTGGGATGATTTGCATGACACGCTGCTTTAAAAAAAAAATGATAAAAAAAATACGGGATAAATCCCGTCCAGTATTGATTCAAAACGGGACGCGCAATTTCATTCTCAAACGCGGCACGATTCCGTATTTTAAAGGACGGGTGGAACCCTACAGTGCCAGGTAACCACCCATACAATCAGATTGTGATTCAGACTAGGAATGCAATGAATGTAATTACCCCGATCTACATACAAGGCGAAAGTCTTGCAACATTCAAAGATGATGGTTTGGGATAAGTACACCATACAACATAAAAGAGCTTATGAAGCCTTGAACCGAAAAAAGCAAGATCTCAGAGATCGTAAAAAAAAAAAAGGAGGTAATGTCGTTTTACTCGCTGTAGATTTTAGTCAAACATTACCAGTTATTCCACGAGGGAGACCAGCAGATGAACTCAACGCGTGTTTAAAATCCATGCTTCTCCCACGGTCGGTTATATGTCGCGTGTTCTCGGGTAGGTACACCAAAAAATGTATACATTTAAGCATGTAATGGGCAAAGAAAAAATGAGGTATACCCGAAGGCACTGCAGTAGTACTCAATGTAACTTTACTTCTTAAATGTTAATGTTTTACTGTTTAATAATTTATATGCTTCTTATATATTGTTCAAATTCTTTTATCAAAATACCAGTGACAGCGCAATGCACGATAACATGGAGTGAATACACCATACGCATCTGCCCACGGCCGCCCTGGTGTGCGCAGATAGGAGTTGATTCTAAAATAAAATAAACATAAAAAGAGTAATACAATCATCACCCATAAAGCGGATAGCAGACGTGACCTATTATATGTGTACCAGCTTTCAAGTCAATAAGTGAAACGGTTTGCAAGCTACAGGTGATTTAAAATCCTGGACAGACCAACGAAAAGCCACGGTAGCAAATTATAGAAGAAGATTTTACTGTTTAATAATTTATATTTATATGAAATGTGCTTCTTATATATTACTTCATATTCTCATATGATAATGATGTTAATGTTCTTTATATTGATTTCTATGTTATTGTAAGTGCATCTATGTGTGTATATGTATGTATGTATGTATGTATGTGTATATATATATATATATATATATATATATATATAAAAATATATATATAAAAAATATATGTGTATATGTATATATAATATATCTGTATATGTGTGTATATGTGTGTGTATATGTGTATATGTATATATATATATGACAGCGACACTCATAACAATGACAACACAATTACATTGACAATCATGTTACGTTATTTTTAAAATGTTTCCTTTACTTTTTCATAACCTCTTTAACACACTACTTCTCCGCTGCGAAGCGCGGGTATTTTGCTAGTATATATATATATATATGTGTGTCTGTGTGTGTGTATATACATATATATGTATGTATGTATGTATGTGTGTATATATATATGTATGTGTATGTATGTATGTATGTGTATATGTATATATGTATATGTGTATGTGTGTGTATGTGTGTATATGTATGTGTATATATATATTGATATGTGTATATATATATATATATATGTATATATATGTGTATGTGTATCTGTATATATATATATGTGTATATGTAGATATGTATATATATGTATATATATATATATATATATATATATATATATATATATATATATATGTGACAGCAAAACTCATAACAATGACAACACAATTACATTGACAATCATGTTATGTTATTTTTAAAATGTTTCCTTTTCTTTTTCATTTCTCTGCTGCGAAGCGCGGGCATTTTGCTAGTCTATACTAATAAAAGGCAAAGCCCTAACTGACTAACTCATCACTAATTCTCCAACTTCCCGTGTAGGTAAAAGGCTGAAATTTGGCAGGCTCATTCCTTACAGCTTACTTACAAAAGTTAAGCAGGTTTCATTTCAAAATTCTACGCGTAATGGTCATAACAGTCGACAACGTCCGCCATGTTAAACTTTCTTATTTATGGCCCCATCTTCACAAAATTTGGTAGGCGGCTTCCCTGTGTTAACCGAAACCGATGTACGTACTTATTTCGGTGGTATGATGCCACTGTCGGCTGCCATATTGAACTTCCAATGGTCTTTGTTAGTTATGGGCCCATCTTCAAGAAATTTGGTACGCGGGTTCCCAACGCTAACTGAATCCTGCTTACGTACATATATACGTCTATAGCCTGCAGCTCGGTCGCTGTGTTAGGCGGCGTTGGGTCCCCATCCCCACACCTCCCACGTAGTTGGCTGCCTGCCTATATAAGGCCGTCCGTCACTCCGGTCTCTTCATTCCCTTCCTTGCTTCGCCACGGTATTCACGACTCCCTGCTGATAACTGCAGCCTTTTTATTTAATCCACGGCTTCTCCGCTGTTTTATTGTTCGTTTATTACGATTATAGATATTGTGTAGGTATTTTAGACTTAGTTTACATTGTTCAGGTACCCATTTCCTTTATCGTTCCAACCGTATCCCCATTAACATGTCTATCGAGGTGATCACCATCGATCAAAGAACTGTCACTTACCGAGTGGTTTCCATGCCCGGAGATGGCGACTGCCTTTTCCATTCTCTGTGTTACATATTGCACGGCCATATCAGGCTCACTCTTGATATCCGGAGGAACATTGTGTCTTATGTATTGAATGATTGGGACAGGTTCAAGGTGTGGACTGATGACGGTACAGGAGATAATTATACTACACAGAAGCACTATAAGAGTGAAATGCTTAAGCCCTTCACCTATGGTTCTACATGTGAGTTGATGGCTGCCGCTGAATTGTTTGGTTGTCGCTTTCAAGTGTACTGAAATCGCCAAATATTTTATAACTTTGGACAACTGCCAATGCCTCTTAAACATCTTAGATTCACAGGTGACGATTTGAGCAGTGGACACTCTGATGTTTATGAATGTTTAAATTCTCAAAAGCTGGATGCGAAGTTATCCATGAAACTCATTTCAATTCAAACGCCTCCAATTTCCAGTAAGGCTCTGCTTTGCAATGACAATTACTAAGTCTCAGGGACAGACCCTACAAAAGGTTGGCATTGATTGCCAAGATTGCTTTTCACATGGCCAATTATACATTGCATGCTCAAGGGTAAGCCCAGCACACAGCTTGGTCATATTACAACCGGAGGGCCGAACTGACAACGTGGTATACAAAGAGATCCTTAACAAATAATTATTGGTATATTTTCCCTCAGTTTAAAAAGGTTTACTTTTCTTCTTAATAAAAATTTTAAAGCAGTACTTCTCCGCTGCGAAGCGTTGGTATTTTGCTCGTTGTTAATATTATACAATAAAAACATACATTTGATTTGCGTCTATAACAGCCTGTGTACAATTATAGTACTTGTAAAAGTTAGCGGGTTTCTTTTCACTTTAATTCTCTCAGTCACGATCACAACCCCCCCAGATCTGAAGCTATTAGTTTTTATTTGAAACTGGGAATTTTTTTAATTCAGTTTTATCTAGTGTTCCTGCTCACGCTGAATTAGTATGCACCTTATGGTCCATGATGTCAAAACCGCACTTACAAAAAACAGAGACATAGGTATATATGATATTTGGAATAATTTATTTTATGACCTGCATAGTACATTTCGGAAAACATTGTGGCACTGATGCAACATTATTCATATTATTCATATTCATTCACATACCTTCTTGCGGTTGTAATTAGTGACCACGCTTTTTTTTTTTAGAACTTGCCCAATCTCCACATTTTGGTGCATGGTGGTGTTTTATTTTTGTACTCCAGGACATGCAGAGGAAAGAACAGTACAGAAAGGTCAGTTCCGCGCTATATGAAATCATCAAATTCAAATGTTAACAGTTCCCACACACATAAGGACCGTCCTTCCTACATCAACGACATGTGTACCTGTTGCAATGTACACACTTCTCTCTATGCTGTGGTTCCTATTACATTGAAGGGGCGCCTGACAGTGACTAAATTTGCTTTTCTGGGGGAAGCGGCGGTCTTGGAACAGAAGCTTGTCGATGTTGCATCCTCTTTTTCTTTTTCTATTGCCCTTTCTTTTAAGAAGCGATGACAAAGTTCCTCTGCAAGATGAGCAGAGAACACTCTTCTTTTCTCAGTGGACACTTGCATGCCTTGTACAGTACATGTGCGTGTCGCCGGGTCATGTGTTGTAGCACACAGCAACCGGCCTCCTGTGTGTTCCTGCTCACACTGAATAAACTGTCGTATTGTATTTGCACCTTTTGTGAAAGTGTTTATTTGATATTTGGACTTTAGCCTTCACACATTATACAGTTCATGTCGACATTTTGTCATTTATTACTAAAACATGAAAAATGTTTCTGTTTTAACAATGTGTTTACATAGATTGTTGTAGACATGGAACACACATGAAATGTATGTATTCCAAATATTTCCCCTCTAAAACTCCAGCACTTGACTCCAAGATAATCAAGGCTTGAACTGGGAGAACTTCTTGCCCTTTCTGCAGTGGTGGAGCAGATGGTATAGCAGGCTGTTTGCTGCTTGTGCTTATCGACACATTTACAAGACAAAAGACGCTGACGGGGGGGTGCAAAGGGATTTAAGGTGGGCCTGGTTTATGAGTTTTTTCGTAGGCTTTGGTAAGAGATTCAAATTTTTGAACCACTCATATTTATGTCACAAAACGTACTACAGTAATACACAAAAAAGGAAACTAGGGTTAAAAACAGAATGAAATAAAAAATCAAACTTGTCTTGAATTACAGAAATATATGTATGCTTTTTAAATGAGTTTAAACTGGTGATGCTCATCACGTTTCAAGAATCTACATTTAATTGAATCAAACAATACGCTATTAAGGGAAAAATACTGAAAAACATTGAATTATGAAAAATATTCAGTATAATTTTACTTGAAACCTTCATCAGAAGGCTGATATAACAGACCTAAATTTGGGGGAACTAATGGGATAACTGGGGATAGTTTTTCGCTCCTAAAAGAAAAACTCCAAGTCTGGGGGTGATGGTAGATAGTGAAACTCTGAGGTTGTGCTCAGTGTCTAATCTGTTACTTTTCTTTGTCTTCAGCTGAACCAGAGTTGAGGTACCACTTACAAAAAAAAAATTATGTAGTGCTGAATGGTATGACGATATTTAAGATATTGCATAGGTGGCGAGGGATGGATAATTGGTAATCACAGTACTGCACCATAACTGGCAGAGGCTTACGTCAGTTAATTTCTTTTTAAGCTTCAGCTTCACCAGCTGACTCACTTTGTTGCTTGGCAGCATGACACTTTCTGGATCAATTTAGAAGGGATCACTTACCCAGTCGTCATCCCCATGTTTTTCAGCAAAGCAGTCATTAAGCCAATCCTGCAGTTTAGTGAGATGACAGTTTTCTTCAAAGCATTTTTGCTTATAGTGTCCAGTTGTTGTGCCTTATGACAAGCACTGGGAAACACGTCAAATCTATTTTCGGAAACAGGATTCATCCATAAAATTTTCTTGTTTTTAAATGCCTCAATTTTTTTCAAACTGTTCAAAAATATTGTGTCCCCTCCCTTACATAGACACATTTAATATGTTTAACTGTTTGAACACATAGAGATAAGCAACTTGTGCGAACCACACATCATTGCTAAAGAGGTCAGCAAGAGGCTAGTTGTTCTTGAAAAGGAAGGCTGTGGTATCTGTTCTAAGTTTGTAAAAGTATGAGAGAACCTTTCCCCTGGAAAGCCAGTGAACTTCAACAGGATACCGCACCTGTACACGCTCACTGCCCAGATATCTGCACAGCTTTTCAAAGCACTAAGTGTCGTTGGCATCCTGTTTAATGTGGCTCACCACTTTGACAACATCTTTCAATGTCTTTGGCTGCTCTCAGTACAAAAAAAAAATGATTTCATGTTGCTTTTGATTCCTTTTCAATTATTCTTTTCACCACACTTGAATGTTGTCAACAACAACATTTATTTATATAGCACATTTTCATAAAAATGATGTAGCTGAAAGTGCTTTACAGGATGAAGAAAGAAAAAAGAAAAAATATAAAACTAAAATTAGACAATACTACTTAACATAGAATAAAAGTGAGGTTCGATGGCCAATCAGGACAGAAAAAACAAACAAAAAACTCCATACAGCTGGAGAAAAAAAACCAAAATGTGCAGGGGCTCAGAGGCCACGAGACCTCCCAGCCCTCACTAGGCATTCTACCTAACATAAATGATCTCAATCAGTCCTCATGGTTTTCAGGCTTCACATGGAAGAACTTGATGATGATGGTTATGTGAACTTCTAGCCTTCAATCCATCAATGTAGGGACTGCATGGTTCTTTGATTGGGTAGTGGTGCAAGTGATCGCCACCACAGAAAGCAGGGGTTAGTATTTGTTGTTGATGGATGCAGCGCCCTCATTTGGGATTCAGATGCACATATCCCAGCCTAGGCCCACCAAACTCAAATAAAAATCCACAGTACTGTCCTCTGCAGTTACAGTGGTGGGAAGACCACTACTGCAGAGAAACTGCTCCTGTACATGCCCTTTCTCCACACATGCCTCACACAAACAAGTAATATCACAAGGCTGGTAATGTCTGTGCATTCCTCCATTTGTAATTTATAGTAAGCCCTTGCTGTGATATGACCTATGGCCTGTTGTTTAATGTTATTGGACATTTCTTCAGTCCGCATACTTATGGTATCATTCAAGAGCAGTATCTCCTTTAGCTTGTTTGCTGCAGATTAATCCAGCACCTCTCTGACCATCAACCAGGCAAGATAAGCTCTTCTGCAAGGGTGTAGGACGTCTTGGACTTTGCAAAACAGTGAGCTACATGATAAGATGCACAGTGTGCCTGCTCTTGCTTTAGACATAAAAATGTTGGGCATTTTTACCATGCCCTCAACTCCTGGAGTCATCTTGAAAATACACATTTATCATTATCAGAGGAGTGTTTAGTTTCAAAATGCTGGTTTATTTTTGATGGCATCAGACTTTCATGTGCCAGCAATACACTGTGCACAATACTGTTAGCTTTGGTCCCTCTGTTTTGTCCTCAGTGTAAGAAAACCCATATTTAATGTAGTCAGTGTAGTATTTTCATTTCACCACATTTACAAAATCTTAGAATGAGCACTAACTACTGATGTGATGATGTTAGATTTGGACATTGCTTTTATGACAACACAGGCAGCAAATAGCTATTGCATGCACGCTGCCTCATAGGAAGGTTGACGTCCTTCAAAATGAAAGCAAAGTAACAAAAAGCTTGAGTTTTTCCTCCAACTTTTTTTTTTCACACGCACACCCATCGACAGACATCAACAAGGCCTCATGACCCACCTATTGAGAAAGAATGCTCAACAGTATAGTGGAAATTAAACTCGCTTGAGGAAGAATAGTTAGTTTTTTAGCAGAATTCCTCCTTATAATAATAATAAAAATGGTCCTGATTTCTATGTACAGTATGTTTTCTGTTAGGAAACAATTATTGTAATTCATTATACTGTATATTAACTGGTGATACAGTAGTGCTGTGGCTAGTGCTGCAGTCTCTCAAATCCATTGCTCTGGGATCAAATCCTTCACTAGGTTATTGGCTGCTTGGAGGTCTCTAATTCTTTTTGTGTCAGTCTGATTTGATTTCCACCCACATCCTTAAAGTGAACCCAAGTTGCTTTCTGATTTCCACCCACATCCTTAAAATGTGGGTGTTAGGTTATTGGGTGCCTGTGCTCTAAGTGGAAAAAATTCAGTAATGTAATCAATTGTAACTCAAATGTTTTGTAAGATGCCATTGATGAAGGTGTCAGCCAAATCAGTAAAATAAAATAAGTAAGTAAATGAGTTTGATTAAGGATCCCTTGGTCTACGAATGCAATATTATTTATATGCTTAGACTGTATAATACTTGATGAGTTAACGTCAATAGCTGTATTCATGGCTGAGAAATATACAGCAAACAGAGCAAGTTTATTGTTGCGATTAGCAGAATAACTGCAGAGCTACATCTGAGAAAATGGGCCATTTTAAAAAAAAATATTTTATTTTGTTTCAGTCATTTCCAAGGTGATGCTGCATTAAAATCATATATTTTGAAATGCTGCACATGTTAAAATGTCCTAAACAGAGCAACATGGTTTAAGGGTAGAACCGTCCTATTGTTTTAAAATATCCAACAGTACAGCAGACTGTCCTTAGAGCAAAATATGACTTTTTCTGCATTTGGTCTGATATTCTAAAATTTACTTACTTTATTTGCTTTACTTACATTCTTCACCTAGCTGTTTAACATGCTAGTAAGCAAAATAAGGGGTCATATAAAAAGGGATTGTTTCTCCTTTAATATTAATTATGGTGCTAATTACAATGCTGCCCTTCTTAGAGAACATCATGCTATAGCATTTTGCTTAAACAGGAGATCATATTGATTAGCTGATGTTTTCAGGTTATGGAAAATTATTACACACCTTGAGCTCAAAAATCATAATGTATTATTTTCATTGTTTGTATTTATTTATAATAAATGAGTAAGATTCAATGCTGCAGATGAAATCTGTTTTATATTTTATTTGTGAAGGTTATTCACTCTTCTGTAATCTCCCCACCATAAATCCAAAAATATCTGGCATGATGTTAATGTTTTACTAAGCTTATATATATTAATATGCATTAATGCATAATTCATGTTGAAATCACCCCCTATGCTATGTGTAATAGTTTATATAGCTTAACTATATGTTCATTTTAAGACATTTTAAAAGCTCACTATAAAGACAACATTTTAGTATTTTTCAATGGAGGACTGAAACTATGTATTTTTTTTGTGTAATGCTCAAAATGTTGTGCATATGTACCAACGGCTATAGGTATTTTGGTTAACATGAACTTGTGAATTGTACTTTTTTGGCAGTACTATCTAATTTAATATACTGCATAAAAAATTTGCATCTGTTTAAGTTCCACATTTGTCACATGAAGTAATTTGTTCTTGTGGTAAAATATGAGCTGTGTTAAATAAAAATTGATTGATGGACAGTGCATTGTTACATTAAAAGTCTAATATGCTATTTCTAAAACAATCCATTATCTGACAAAAAAAAATCAATGCACTGTATCGACATGATATTGATCTCCTTTTTCTATTATCATCTATTTGTGGCTGTAACAGACTCAGACTAAACCTACAGGTATTTGCTCTGTTTTCTCCGCAGAGACTTGTGGTAAAACCAATGACTGGAAGAACACCTGGAGCACATCCAATACTAAGAGATCGGGTTGGAGATTACATCGAAATATAAGAAGTAATAACTCAGTTGTCATGTTCTGAGGGATTTTTTTTCATTGCTAAATAGGATTTGATACAGATTTAAAACATATAGGGGGATCAGTAAAAATGCAATTAAATCCTCTCTTATCTTACAATTCCCCTGCTTGAAGATCTTGCCAATGTAAGTGATAAAATTCTTGGTGTAGTAATTGCTGCTTAAGCACATTTGTAGGTCATGCATATTCTGCTGAACTTGTGTTATCCAATATTCACATAATCAATATGCAGTGTTAGCATACATAGTGGATACTTTTAAGAAGTATTCCTATTGAATTTATTTTAATTAGTCAGATTCACAAAACAGTCATTCAGTCATTTGGAGACTATCAGATAAACAAGATTTCTGCCAAGATGCCGAAGCAATGACATTTTTATTTCACTCAGGATTTAGGGTCCTGGAAACTGGATGACAATTTAATTATTCCCTAACTTTACTGGTTACTATTTGCAAATTGCATCTCATTAATCAATATCTACCAAACAGTGACATTCAGTATATTTTTTTTTTTACTTACACAGTAATTTGTTTAACGATACCAATGTACAATACATCTAATAGCAATGTAGAATTAAGCATGGCAGATGTCTTAAAATAATTATAATGTTACTTTTTAAAAAGCAATTTAATACATATAACATATTTATAATTAATGTTTATTATATTGCAGTTCTGGACTTGAGTGCTGATAACATGTATACTCACTTTGCTGATCCATGCTTTGGTCAAGACAAAAGATCACCAAAGTAATTGCAAGAAAGAAAAAATAATGATACCTTTAGAAAAATCAATATGTGTTTAGCAGTATTTTGAGAATGAAAACTTTTCCGAGACTAACAAAGAAAATATGTTTTAAAGATTTACACTGCAAAGCAGAGTCCTTTGTATATCCTTTATTCTTAAAATTATTATATATGTGTGTGTGTGTGTGTGTGTGTGTGTGTGTATATAAATATATATATATATATAAAATAAATAAATAAATTATATATATATATATATATCATTTTTTTATTTTCTTCTTATTTTTTTAAGTATTAAAAAGACATTCTCCTGTTCTAGTTTCTTAAATAACTCAGGGCTATCGTCATCTTTTCCCTTTAATTACAGGTTAAAAATCTGTACAGTGCCATACTTTTAGTTTAATTAACTAATGGTACAATGATTTGTGGTGCCAGGGAATGAGAACAACATTAGACTTTGCCAATCACAAATCGAATAAACACACCAGTTTGAGTGCACTTGTAGACATGTTTTCCTTAAGCAGACAGAGAATCTTTTATGGAGTCTCTGGTTTAATGAGTTCACCCCTATCTTTATAGATTTATCTGTCTGGTTTATTCCTGGAGCCTGTCTTTAATATCTTACTATGGTAGATAACACCCTTCTCTCTGAACTTGCAGACCTTTGTTATTTTCTACAGACCTAAAGTGCATATATAAAATGAAGAATAAGTAGAATTTTTTCTTCCTAGAAAAAATGTATATTTTAGCAGTTTTGTTAAATGTATTTACTTTGTACTCGGTTATATTCTTCTGTGCCTTTCAACTGCTAAGATTAAGAATAAACTATTTTCTTCTTCTACTGTTTATACATTAGATTGTCCCTTTTTAAGTCTACAGTACTTATCCATACATCTTGCAATTACACATTTCCTGTATATGAACTCCTAATCTGTTGCTCCTGTCCAGGAGGGACAGATTGACGTGCTTCATTCCTTTAAATAACATTAAAACTAACCATTCCACTTTATTAGTTTCTCTAATTTTTAAAATGTTTAAATAATTATTATATGTATTAAACTTAACATTTAAGTTATTCTGCTATCTATATAATCATCTCTTATTTCGCCTTCTATTCCAAACTTCATTTTTCCAAACTGAATACTGGTCATCTTTCAATTATAACTGTAAAGGAAACATTTAATTCCAAAAGATAACCATCTGTTTTTGTTATTTTTTTTTTTTTGCCAGAGGAAGTCTGGTGGCCATTTTTCATAAGCATAGCTAAATGTGGTATGGGCCAAACAATTGTTGTTTCTGCCTTTTATGAATCAAAGTCAATGTTTTGACTAGTCAATGTTTTATATATTTCCCCCCATTTCCCACGTGTACATCTCAGTTCCAGCACAGCACAAAACTAAACTAAACACTGTCTTGTAGCGGTCTGGTGCCGCTAACATTCACACCCTCAAAGAGATGGTGATTTATTTATTTTTTTAGTGGAGATTCCATGGACGCACCCAGCCTTGGCCCGACCCTTATCTATCAGAGACAAAAAGCCACCAGTAATAACACAGCAAATAAAGAATGTATTAATAATAAATGTAAACAACGAACCCACCCCAGTTCCCCTTACGGCGATGTACAATCAACATGAAAACAAACCACAACAATAATCACACTGTAAAGTCCATGAAAAAACGGCAACTGATGTAATTTAAAGATGAAGGGGTATATAGTCCAGATATATAGTCCAGTCCTCTGGTAAATAGTCCAGAGATCCGCACGTTGAAGGGGAATGTAAAGATAGTCCTACCGGTAGTTCCTGAAATGGTGAAGATGGGTGGACGATTCAGGAGCGCTCCTTCCTTCACAGGATGGCAATAAATCCACATACAGTCCTCACGTAACAGGCAGACAGTAGACAATCCACACTCGACCCAAAAACATTCCAGAACAAAATGAGAAGGCACAGGTATCACAACGGATCATAGACAGGAACTTTAGATATGAAACACAAAATACTTCCCCCTTTTTTGGTAACACTAGCCCCCTTTTTCACACTGGCCTCTTTGTACCCAACAGCCCCTGCTCCCTCAGCAGATGACCAATCAGAGCCACTGCATGGACTGCTGGGAGTTGAAGTTTCAAGCACCGCTACATTCTTTTGTTTCCTTCTCCATCCGCCTCCACTCCTCCTGGTAAGCTTTGTCCTCTTCCACCCAAATCTGGCTCTCGAAGTTGTGGCTGCTAGCTTATTTAATGAGGCACCCGGAAATGCTCTAGCTGATCATTGACCTACTTCCGGCAGCACTTCCAAATACAGAACCCAACAGGGCTGCACCAAACTCCAGCTGCCATGGAGCCCTGCGGGAGTCCGAGGCACTGATGCAACCCAGGGGGTCTGCCACCTAACGCTCCCGGCCTGGTACAATATATATATATATATATATAAATATATATATATTGGGCACACACTTGCCCTTAGGCATGATTATTTACACAAAATCTAAAGCAGAGCTGCCAATCATCTCAAGGTTAACTTTATACTTAATTCCTTTCAATAATATTCTTTTATATCTTCTTTTATTCAGATCTCTTGGAGACTTAGCAAAGTGTTACCAGCCATCAGTTAGTCTGAAGCAATAATTCGGCAGCCTTGTCATTTATGATCCAAAATAAAACTTTATGTGGGTATTGAATATCAAACCCAAACCCACCCATATCCACTGTTCAAAATAGCCAAAACAATGTAGTTAAGCAGCACAGGATGGTGGTCTGTAGGATGACGTTGGAGATCAAGAAGAGGAAGAGAGTGAGGGCAGAGCCAAGGATCAAATGGTGGAAGTTGAAAAAGGAAGACTGCAAGGTTGAGTTGGTGAGAAGGTGAGACAGTCACTAGGTGGTAGTGAAGACTTACCAGATAGTTGGAAACTACAGCAGATGTAGTAAGTGGTACAGCAAGAAGGCTGCTTGGTGTGGCATCTGGACAGAGGAAGGAGGAAAAGGAAACCTGGTGGTGGAATGGGGAAGTACAGGAGAATATATAGAGGAAGAGGATGGCAAAGAAGAAGTGGGATAGTCAGAGAGATGCAGAAAGTAGACAAGAGTACAAGGAGATAAGGCGCAAGGTGAAGAGAGAGGTGGCGAAGGCTAAAGAAAAAGCATATGATGAGTTGTATGAGAGGTTGGACACTAAAGAGGGAGAAAAGGACCTATACCAATTGGCTAGACAGAGGGACCGAGCTGGGAAAGATGTGCAGCAGGTTAGGGTAATAAAGGATAAAGATGAAAATGTACTCACAAGCGAGGAGAGTGTGTTGAGCAGATGGAAAGAGTACTTTGATAGGCTGATAAATGAAGAGAACGAGAGAGAGAAGAGGTTGGATGATGTGGAGATAGTGAATTAGCAAGGAGGAAGTAAGGACAGCTATGAAGAGGATGAAGAACGGAAAAGCCGTTGGTCCAGATGACATACCTGTGGAAACATGGAGGTGTTTAGGAGAGATGGCAGTGGAGTTTTTAACCAGATTGTTTAATGGAATCTTGGAAAGTGAGAGGACGCCTGAGAAGTGGAGAAGAAGTGTATTGGTGCCGATATTTAAGAATAAGGGGGATGTGCAGAGCTGTAGTAACTACAGGGGGATAAAATTGATGAGCCACATCATGAAGTTATGGGAAAGCGTAGTGGAAGCTAGGTTAAGAAGTGAGGTGATGATTAGTGAGCAGCAGTATGGTTTCATGCCAAGAAAGAGCACCACAGATGCGATGTTTGCTCTGAGGGTATTGATGGAGAAGTATAGAGAAGGCCAGAAGGACTTGCTTGCATTGTATCTTTGTAGACCTGGAGAAAACATATGACAGGGTGCCTCGAGAGGAGTTGTGGTATTGTATGAGGAAGTCAGGAGTGGCAGAGAAGTATGTAAGAGTTGTACAGGATATGTATGAGGGAAGTGTGACCGTGGTGAGGTCTGCGGTAGGAGTGACAGATGCATTCAAGGTGGAGGTGGGATTACATCAGGGATCAGCTCTGAGCCCTTTTTTATTTGGAATGGTGATGGACAGGTTGACAGACGAGATTAGACAGGAGTCCCCGTGGACTATGATGTTTGCTGATGACATTGTGATCTGTAGCGATAGTAGGGAGCAGGTTGAGGAGACTCTGGAGAGGTGGAGATATACTCTAGAGAGGAGAGGAATGAAGGTCAGTAGGAACAAGACAGAATACATGTGTGTAAATGAGAGGGAGGTCAGTGGAATGGCGAGGATGCAAGGAGTAGAGCTGGCGAAAGTGGATAAGTTTAAATACTTGGGATCAACAGTACAGAGTAATGGGGATTGTGGAAGAGAGATGAAAAAGAGAGTGCAGGCAGGGTGGAATGGGTGGAGAAGAGTGTCAGGAGTGATTTGTGACAGACGGATATCAGCAAGAGTGAAAGGAAAGGTCTACAGGACGGTAGTGAGACCAGCTATGTTATATGGGTTGGAGACGGTGGCACTGACCAGATAGCAGAAGACAGAGTTGGAGGTAGCGGAGTTAAAGATTCTAAGATTTGCACTGGGTGTGATGAGGATGGATAGGATTAGAAATGAGTACATTAGAGGATCACCTCAAGTCGGATGGTTGGGAGACAAAGTCAGAGAGGCGAGATTGCGTTGGTTTGGACATGTGCAGAGGAGAGAAGCTGAGTATATTGGGAGAAGGATGTTAAGGATAGAGCTGCCAGGGAAGAGGAAAAGAGGAAGGCCTAAGAGGAGGTTTATGGATGTGGTGAGAGAGGACAAGCAGGTGATGGTTGTAACAGAACAAGATGCAGGGGACCGAAAGATATGGAAGAAGATGATCCACTGTGGCAACCCGTAATGGGAGCAGCCAAAAGAAGAAGAAGAAGAATATATATAATGTAACCAAATCAAATTTCAAGCAACAAGTATTTTTATGGCAATAATGTACAAAAATTAGTTGAGCCTGTGGGAACACTGTAAAAATAACATGATTTAAAATGGTTTCGCCTTTTTAATTGTTTTGAATTAAAATGAATCCATATTGTATATGTGGTTTTAATAAGACAGTTAATATTTTGAAAGATTATGACTGTTGATAAACATTTAATCAACTATAACATTCTTTTATTACTAATATAATTTAAAAAGGTATGCTATTTAGCCTACACTGTCAAGTTTATTTTAATTATCTTTTTTTCTTAAATTGATTTTAAAGTAGCAAGAATCTAATTGGCAATACATTTGCATATTTGTTAGAAATAAATTATATGTAGGAGTCCACCCAGACATACTGAGAGATTAAGCAGAGCTAGTCAGAAGGGTAAAAGAGCTGTTTAATATGCATCATTAAAAAGATCATAATTATAACCAATTAAAATCCATAAAGGAAAAAACAAATAGAATTCATGTATTGTGCAAGCACAATATATGATTAGAATAAAAAAAATTTGCAGAAAGAGTGTTTTTCAATTTAAACAGGATGTGTGGTGATGGGTTTTAGAAAGCTACCTTATTCCTTCAAAACCAAAATCTACAGCTGGAGAAACAGAATTGAAATAATGTCTGCTAATAAGAAATTTGTAGATTCATACAAGTCAAATGTATATACTAAATGTTAAGAGAAAAATTCACTGTACTCTGTACACATTAAAATAATGATTTTATAAATGATGCAAGCCATACTTTGTGTGTATGTTGTGTACATCCGGCTCAGTTTCCCAATAATGTAAAGGATGAGCTCTCCACCCACATTCTCACTAGGCTTTCAAACCACTTCCCATTATCCTTAATGGAACTTTATCACTATAGAAATAACACAACACAATAAAACCTTCACTGTGATGTGTGGGATTGTTCAAGCGGCTGAATGGTATAACTTTAACTTGGAAACCTAAGAGGAGCATAGCACAAGGCTGTAACACAAAAAAATATAAGTACTGTGATTTGATGAAAGATATTATGCTAAAATGTAACATCAAATTAAAGTGATATTGATAGGTTAAACATTAAACTTCATAATTGTGTAACAGTGCGGGTTGGCCCAATGCTACCGGGTTAATCTAGAGAACGTCTTGAACCTGCTACCACCGATAACGTATCAGAAGGATTAGCCAGCGGATGAGGACACTCACACAAAGCAAGAGGTAGGTGCATAAAAGTGCAAAAGTGTTTTTATTAAAAACCATCAAAAAACAAATAATGTCCAAAAGTGCAATGTATAATCTTCAATAAATAAATAAATAATCTGATAAATAAATGAAGGGTGTTCAAGTGGAGATTAAAAACAGTTCAATACATTTCTTCTTAAAACCAAAGATTAAACTCTGAGAGACTGTTCAATGTTTTTTAAAGCTCACATGTTTCAATCCTGCCTTCTAAAAGTTGATGTCTCCTCAGCTTATCTTGTACGGGATCTGTCAACTGAGGAGTGGTCCAACTGACAGGTGCAATCAACCATTCCATCCAGGCTTGGGTTCCCATTGCCATGCCATCAGCATCTGCAGTAGACATACAGCATGTCGGGACTCTGAGTCGAGTTTGTGACAACGTATATATATATATATATATATATATATATATATATATACATTGCATCCGGAAAGTATTCACAGCGCATCACTTTTTCCACATTTTGTTATGTTACAGCCTTATTCCAAAATGGATTAAATTCATTTTTTTCCTCAGAATTCTACACGCAACACCCCATAATGACAACGTGAAAAAAGTTTACTTGAGATTTTTGCAAATTTATTAAAAATAAAAAAATTGAGAAAGCACATGTACATAAGTATTCACAGCCTTTGCCATGAAGCTCAACATTGAGCTCAGGTGCATCCTGTTTCCCCTGATCATCCTTGAGAGGTTTCTGCAGCTTAATTGGAGTCCACCTGTGGTAAATTCAGTTGATTGGGCATGATTTGGAAAGGCACACACCTGTCTATATAAGGTCCCACAGTTGACAGTTCATGTCAGAGCACAAACCAAGCATGAAGTCAAAGGAATTCCAGATTGTCTCAAGGCACAAATCTGGGGAAGGTTACAGAAAAACTTCTGCTGCTTTGAAGGTCCCAATGAACACAGTGGCCTCCATCATCCGTAAGTGGAAGAAGTTTGAAACCACCAGGACTCTTCCTAGAGCTGGACGGCCATCTAAACTGAGAGATCGGGGGAGAAGGACCTTAGCCAGGGAGGTGACCAAGAACCCGATGGTCACTCTGTCAGAGCTCCAGAGGTCCTCTGTGGAGAGAGGAGAACCTTCCAGAAGGACAACCATCTCTGCAGCCATCCACTAATTAGGCCTGTATGGTAGAGTGGCCAGACGGAAGCCACTCCTTAGTAAAAGGCACATGGCAAGCCCGCCTGGAGTTTGCCAAAAGGCACCTGAAGGACTCTCAGACCATGAGAAAGAAAATTCTCTGGTCTGATGAGACAAAGATTGAACTCTTTGGTATGAATGCCAGGTGTCACGTTTGGAGGAAACCAGGCACCGCTCATCACCAGGCCAATACCATCCCTACAGTGAAGCATGGTGGTGGCAGCATCATGCTGTGGGGATGTTTTTCAGCGGCAGGGACTGGGAGACTAGTCAGGATAAAGGGAAAGATGACTGCAGCAATGTACAGAGACATCCTGGATGAAAACCTGCTCCAGAGCACTCTTGACCTCGGACTGGGGTGATGGTTCAGCACGACAACGACCCTAAGCACACAGCCAAGATATCAAAGGAGTGGCTTCAGGACAACTCTGTGAATGTCCTTGAGTGGCCCAGCCAGAGCCCAGAGTTGAATCCGATTGAACATCTCTGGAGAGATCTTAAAATGGCTGTGCACCGACGCTTCCCATCCAACCTGATGGAGCTTGAGAGGTGCTGCAAAGAGGAATGGGCAAAACTGGCCAAGGATAGGTGTGCCAAGCTTGTGGCATCATTTTCAAAAAGACTTGAGGCTGTAATTGCTGCCAAAGGTGCATCGACAAAGAATATTGAGCAAAGGCTGTGAATTCTTATGTACATGTGATTTCTCAGTTTTTTTATTTTTAAGTAAATTTGCAAAAACCTCAAGTAAACTTTTTTCACGTTGTCATTATGGGGTGTTGTGTGTAGAATTCTGAAGAAAAAAATGAATTTAATCCATTCTGGAATAAGGCTGTAACATAACAAAATGTGGAAAAAGTGATGCGCTGTTAATACTTTCCAGATGCACTGTATATATATGTGTGTGTGTGTGTGTGTGTGTATATGTATATATACTGTATATAAATGTGTACATGTATATATAAATGTGTATATATATATATATGTATATATGTGTGTGTGTGTGTATAAATATATATATATATATATATATATATATATATATATATATATATATATATATATATATATATATATATATATATATACCAGTAATAGCGCACTACACATTACTCTTGACTTGAGCATTCATAGTTTTCATACTCTTTCTCTGTATATTTAGCATTTGATTGCTCAGAGGTTGATGCGCTTGCTGTTTCCAGAACAGCTCTTCTTTTCTCCACCATAGCGGTCCGCTTCTTCTCTTGTTCCATTGCCATCTTTTTGCATTAAAACTGATTAAGTCAGTGTTTGTCTTGCAATTCAATTCAAGCTACCTCAAGAATGATTTAAGATATGAAGAGTTAGGGGAAGTGAAGGCAAAGGTGGTAGGGATGAGAACGTAGCCCGTATGCATGCGCCTCACGCCTGCCCTGCTGGAGTTGATTGTACAATAAAACAAAATAAAAATAAAAAGAGGAATATCCTTGGAGGTCAATCATCACCCCGAAAACAGTTAGTAGATGTCATGTAGTATATGTGTACCAAATGTCAGGTCAATAGTTCAAATGGTTTGCGAGCTACAGGTGATTTAAAATCCTGGACAGACAAACGGACAGCCACGGTAGCGTATTATATAAGAAGATATTTTATATATATATATATATATATATATATATATATATATATATAGCGGTATCCTGGCTTCAACCTTGTAAAATTGTATACAGCACTGATGTGCACAAAACCAAGTCCAAAACAGAACTGAGGGAATAGGGAAAATGTGGAGGCTTTTAAAGGGGAAGACAGGAAGTGAGATCAAAGGGGCCAAGCTCATGAAGGTCTTCAGCCATAGGTTCGAGCCTGGACGTGACATCACAGGGACCAGAGCCGGCAAGGACTCCTTCCATAGGCTCGGTCCCAGAAGTGACGTCAAGAGGACCAGGTGGAATCTCCCGTGAATGGTCTGCAGGAAAGGGAGAAAAAGAGTCAGTGCACTCTGCCACATCCTGGTATGACTTGGAACTGCCCTTACTCAAGCCCGTTAGCTGCCTCCCATGCGCACGTGTGTGACAATATATATATATATAATATTACATATATACTAGCTGATTACCCAGTGGCTTCGCTCACTGAGTGCAAGGGAAAAAAACTAAAATGTAGTATTTATAAAATAAGTTTGTTAATTACCAATGTTATTTTTGAACAAATAAAGAGCATTTACAATAAATAGAAATTATATAAATATTAATTATTAAGTAGTAAAATATTTTGATAAAAGAATTTGAAGAAGATATAAGAAGTGTATAATTAATTAAACAGTGTGGGAATATGGCCGGACGTTCATCCCGGCCAATACCTCCAAGCCGCCAGGTGGAGCTCTCCCTGCAGAATGTTGGTGCCCCGAAGGCCAGCAGGGAATCCTGGACAATGGGGTTTTTATCCACAGCCCTGCTGGATACCATGGGGGCCGCTAGACGACACTGCAGGGAGGCCCAAGGATTATTACGTGCCCTACGCCCCGGAAGTACGTCTTAGTCACAGCGACAGGAGGAATGATGTGTTTCCGGGATGAAGAAGAAGAGAACTTTTTATCTGACCCGGAAGTGATGGAAAGTCACATGGACTGGGGGGTTGGAAACACTTCCGGGTCAGGGACTATAAAAGGACCATGGGAATATCCCAGACAGCGAGCTGAGTTGGGAGGCAGGGTGGCTAAGCGTCTGGGAGTGGAGGATTGTTTATCTGATTATTGATTTATTGGAATATAGTGGAGTGGAGGGTGATTTGTGCACATTTATTATTATAATAAATAACATTTTGGATTTTTATCTGGTGTCTGACGTTTGGTCTGAGGGTTGAAGGGGTCACAGGGACCCTTAAAACTGTCACAACAGTCAAACATTAACATTTAAGAAGTAAAGATACATTGAGTACTACTGCAGTGGTTTCGGGAAAACTACCTGCTTGACAACCTTACACTATGTGCCTGTGATTTAAGCGAAAAATTATTCTGGGAAATGTGGACGCTGTCTTTCCGTGCTTAACGGGCAGAAGGTCCAAACATTTCCCAAGTCTTTTTAGATGTAAACCCTCCATTTTCTTAAAAGAATTCATCACAAAAGCAACCTTGAATGTTGCGGGGTTTTAGTGACCCGAATTCATCTTAAGGGACAGTAAGTAGCCCAACCAAACCTTAGCCCCAATTTGATATCCTCATCTGGAGTTGTCTTTTATGAATTTATACAAAGGAAATAATCACCCCAACAATTCTTTAAACAATCTAAAAAGAATACATTATAAATCAAAGAAAACAATAAACACCCTTTAAATCTTTGTCAAATCTATAATAACTACACAAACCCTAATTAATATGCCACCCCCTTAAACACTCTATAATATACTCCCCAGAAAATGGTGAAACAACAAAGAAAGAAAGCAAGCAAGGAAAAGAAGCGGAAAATTACCCTATTTACAAACAGCACAAATATATTCACAGTACTTAAACCTATATTACATCTATATACAAATATAAATTAGACACACACACAATCTCCACACGTTCCCCAGTCTCTTTTATATCAACTTTGTTTTAAAGTCTAAATTAACACGGCCTGGGAAATCTGCAATGAATCCAGTGATCAAGTCAGATACCAGAGTCCATGGCCGACACCCACACCATAAAAGCAAAGTAAAGCCGTGTGCTCCGAAGGTCCTTCGAGGTTAGCTGGCACTCCTTCTTTGTGTACCCAACCGTCCTTATTACGGAGTCTCACTTACTTTACCGCTGGCTTCTTCTTTACATTCACCTTCCCAGCTCCTTATTTAAACAGTCTTTTTTCTTCTTTTCAATATCAGTAAAATAACTCTCACACAAATAATAAGTTCCTATATTATAATATGTTCTGTGGTCATATGTAATTTCCGTTACCTGTGGTCATACAACACAGTCCAAAGTAGCACAGGCAAAAACACAACACTCCCTTCTGGCACAACCAATCCTCCCGTCAAGCTTTGTCCTCCTCCTCCTCCTCCTCCTCCCGACTCTAGCCACTGAGTGGTGGTTGCTGGCCCCTTTTATAGCCCACCCGGAAGTGCTCCAGGTGCTTGATCACCTGTTTCCGGTTGCACTTCCGGGTGGGGCTGAAGACTTGTCCAGCCGGGCCCAGGAACCCATGCAGCGCCCCCTGGCGGCCACCCCAGATCCCAACAGGGCTGTGGAGAACTCCATCTCCCATGGAGCCCTGCAGAAAGCTGAGGCACCCCCGTCAGCCAGGGAGGCTGCCACCAAGAGTCCCAGGGAAGTATTGAGCAGCCCATGGTTGCTCCCCTGGAACATATGTCGAAGGGGCGTCCCGGCCGGGCATGGGATCTGGCTGTCCGCCACAATATATAAATATTGTGACAGATGGCCGGGGCCCATGCCCGACTGGGACGCCCCTTTGGAACTGAATGCGGAGAAGCTGCCATGGGAGGCTCATTACGTTCCCCGGAACACTTGGTGGCAGCCCCCCTGGGCGGTATCGGGGCCACAATCGTGGAACATGCCTTTTGGGCTCCGTGGTCACCAACAGGGGGAGCTGAACGACTTAATGAGCCCGTCTGGGCTGTGATGCAGCCACACCCGGAAGTGCAGCCTAATTAGTCTAATTACCACCTGAAGCTCTTCTGGGTGGGCTATAAGAGGAGCCTGCAGCCACTACTTAAGGAGCCAGAGTCGGGAGGAGGGAGACGAAGCTGCTGAGAGGAGTGGAGGAAAGGAAGAGTGTTTTTGTGGTGGTGTTTTGGTTGGTGTGTCTTTTGGGACTGTGTTGTACCTGTGGGACACGGGGAAGACATGCTCCACAGGTGAAGAAAATAAAAAGTTTATTTATTTTATGTGTGCCTCACAGTGTCAGTCTGTGTCGGGTCGGCGCCCATATAGCGCCTTTTCACTATATATGTATATATATATATATATATATATATATATATATATATATATATATATATATATATTACTAAATGAAAGAATAATCCATATGCAAACCATCTATAGGAGTTTAGAAAATATTAAATACACTGCCCACAGTGGTACATTGAATATCATAAATCATTAATATCATTGATCTTCAGTGCTCCCTACTGTTACAAAGAGGAAGAGAAGAAAATCTGATTATAGCATTACAATCTCTGGAAACATAACCAGATGTGCCCCTTGATACAAGATGTAATGATCAAACATTTTGGGCTCATACTGCAGGACATTACCTGACTGATGAAATGCTCTGAAGAAGCCTTTAATCATGCATGCACCTTCAGTGACTTTTCTTTTCCTTGTGCGGTCCAGATAATATTACGCCACTGCTGGCTTCACATGCTGCATTTTGAGTGGCTTATTGATTGCATACATATTATGAGTGTCAGCCACTGTAATTTGTAATATTTACAATATTGTATGCTTTGGATCAGGATGGAGGAATTATGAAGTTTGAAATTTAACAGAAAAATAAAATGTGTTAGCTTTAAAATTGCTTTAGTGTGTTTTTTTTTTTTTTTGTTGTTTTCAGATTTGGGCACATTTTGATAACCTTTTTTAATTTAATTCAGTACATGTGCTTTTGCAGTTTCCCTGCTATTGGTTGAGCCATAAGACCCCAATACAACTTTAGCAACACAAGTTCCAGGTTCAAATAATATTACTATTATTAATAATGAAGAAAAATGATCTTTTTATAGGGTTCTTCTTCAAAAATCAGCACAGCATAATTATTTTCCTTCCTTCACTGCTTCAAAGTGAACTTTTTCCTCATTCTCCCATCTCTGACTCCCTTGGGGGAGAGTGTGGTGGCAGGGGTGAGACGACTCCCTTTATGACAGACAAGAAACAGGAATACCTGATCACAGCAAATCCCTTTGGTGGCATCCACAGCACCACACATGGCTGCCCATTGGGTCTACAGTTTCTAATTTGCCCCAAAAGTATGCAAACAATTGTGATCTAACAAAGATCCTGATAGATGGTCTCCCTCTGTCATTCCATTATATGGGTCTAATGGGTATGTAATTGTTCATCCTTCCATCCCATTCCCATTGTCTGTCTGTCTGTCTGTCTGTCTGTCTTTCGAGAGAGGAGCAAAGAATCTGCTGCCTTCAGGGACCAACCAATTGGATATTGGGAGATTTAGAGTGGCACAGCTGACTAATCATTCCTTACATTTGCCCTTAGCCAAGATGACCTTCACCAACCAGAAGAGCCACGTTGCTCCAAACTCATGCCTTCATGTCCGCCTGTTTTGGTCCTGCCGGCATTTCAGGACTAAAGAACTCGACGAGAAAGGGAACCTGACACACATGTGCACAAGCAAAACTAGATCAGTATAGTTTTCACCTAAGAAAGAAGGATTTTTCTAACACCAGAAATTTAACGGAGAAGACTTTGTGTGTTCCAAACTTTCTTGATGAGTCATTGGGTTCTTTGACAATATACTGTATGAATATTTTTTAATCACTGCACTAAGGAACATCTTTATATTTCCATTGTAATTAATTGTACAGTATCAATGTATTAAACTTTCTGGCTGCATGTATGAAAGGTTTGCTGATTCACGGTTTTCTTTCTGTATCTTAGCTAATTTGGTTCCTCTGTTACTTTTGAAATTCATCATTATCATCACCACCAGTTTAATAGTCATACTCTATGTCCTTCACAACGTTACACTTTTTATACAGGCACTTCCAATAGATCTTGCATTGGACTAAGTTTCACCCAGCACCTCTGCAACACATGCTACTCAACCGTGTACCCACCTTATCCATACTTCCACTGTATGTTCCTGTTCTTTCCTGCATTTACCGGCACTTCTGAAATAGCTTTCCATTTTAGTATCTTCTTCTTAAATTTCTGTTTACCTTTTACCATCAGTACCACATCATCAACATAAAATATCTCTTCATGCACCTCCATTACTACCACAAAAAGCAACACACTCAGAGCAGGCCCTGGTGCATTCCCAGTAGCTTCACTATCCTCAATGATGTCTTAATCACCATTTGTTGCCCTTACATATACATTATAATTACCACAGAGACTGTTCACCTACACAAAACTTTCTGAATGCTCATTTCACCATCTCTTGTGGTACCCTGTCAAACACTTTCTCAGGATCTACAAATTAAGAGCCCAGCTTCTTTCCTTTCACCTCATCTGTTACAATAGAACAATAATCTGCAACTGCAATGGTATGTCTGTTTTGTGTGGAAAAAATCTTGTAGCCATTCCTGGTTCCTCCCAGTTAATTTTGTTTTCTGGTGTCCGTAAGGCATTTCCTTCTGAACTTTATTTTGTGGACAAGTTTTTCTGGTATTTTCTGCACCAAGTGTGATGTGAAACATTTACCTTTTAATGCTGTACAGCCTGTCCAGGAGATGAGAGGCTACTCAAGTACTGTTAACACAATATGGGAAGTTCATGTTCTCCAAAAATACTAAATGATGGTTTGTTTAGCTCACATGGAAACTGAGCATTACAAAGGTAATATATGATGGACAGTAAACAGCATGAAAATGTATTACAGAGTTTGATGAAGTTTAAAATGTAAATGGTAAAATGATATTATTCAGACTTCAGCAAGGAGACATCTGTTATGTAGGCTTGCCTGGGCAATGCATTTAGCACATATGCATAAGCATCCAAAGCGCTATTTAAATCTTTACCCTTGAAGTTAATCTTGATTAAGCAGTGTGGGAGGCTTCTCTTGTCCACATAAATTACCTGTTGATTCTTGTTAGTGTTTAATTATTAGCAAATCTGTAATTGACTAAATGAGACTTAATTGTTTGAAATGAAATTACGTGTAGGACATTATCAAGCAGAGTTGACCATCAAGAGCAAAAAGCAAGTGTGACATTGATTTTTAGCTGCCAATTGCAAAGATAACATATACAGGCAGATATAATCCAATTAATGAGAGCATTCTTTTGAGATTCTATAAAAATGCTGACAGTTACTGCAGCTGTCATTAAGAATCTTCTTTTGCTCTTTTTTCCTAATTACACATACTTTCTCTTGACATGTCATCCAACATTGACAGGCAACCCAGAATTTGTACAAAGAAACCGTAAGACCTATGCAAAAAGAGGAGTAACTGTAGTCTGTAATTTCATATGATAAACAATAATTGTCTCCTGCTTTAAAATAAATAGATTACTTTCGGCATCAAGATCAAAGCAATGGCTTGCATTTCGACATAAAACTACAATAAAAAAAACAAAACAATTTTAAGAGCAAATTGTTAATAAGATCCAAACAGAATGTCAGAAAAAAAAATGTCAGGGGAAAATCACTTTATATTTAACCAAAAATTTACATCATTGTGTTAATTATTTTCTGTAAAGTAATAAATGGACAGACAGGTAAATGATATTTATTACATATCAAATGTTCATGAAACTTTTGTAACATTCTCTTTATATCGTATATATGCAGACAAATGTTATTTAGACACAAATTGGGTCCTGAAAAGTCAGATTTACATTAATTTACATAATGGATGTAGTAAACTACTAGTTTTCTTTGGCATCATTTACCAAGAATTGTGACAGCCATTAAAACAAATACATACTCATAGTCCACATTGTTCTGTCAGTGCACTGACAAGGGATTTAATGGGAAAACTAGGAAATGCATGTAAAACAGAAAAAGGATACAATGGGGAAATCAAACAACACACAAGAATATACTGTATGTCATGACTAAAGTTGAATTAAAAAAATATGAAGCAAAATTCAGTACCAGAAAAGACCATCAAAAGTAATTTTAAGAAAGGTTTTGTAATGGCTTTGAATCTGCAGTTCAGATAAAATGGTGGCAACTATAGCGAAACCACTCAAAAAATTATATAACTTTTGCAGTAATTGGAAAATAAAATAATAAACATCAGAATTCAGTTCTGTCAGTCCTTAAACTGCCAAGATCAAAGCATAAATACACAAAAAATATTTATGGATCTCAAATCATGACACGTACATAAAATATATACATGAATTTGAATATAGAAATGAGTTCCACCTAAAAACACTAGTTTAATACACTTAAACTACCAGATTGAAAATAATATTTTGCATATGTAATATTATATTACAGGATAAAATAGCAATAATCCTACATTTAGACACTCTTGTGTCATAGAAAGTATTGTACCATTAGTTGGAGTGGGTGGGATACCATTTACAGTATTGCCTAGAGCAGCAGAAATGCTAGTGCTGTCCCTGAGATACTGACATTTTAAATAAAGACAAATCACTTTAATGCAAACATCCACACTATTTCAAAAGCTCAAAAAGAATCACTAATTACAATATGTCACTCTGAAAAAGGAAAAAAAAAGCCCAGAATCTTTTCCTCTTATTTAAGCCTTATCTATGGAATAAACTAATTCAATATTTAAAAAAGCAAATAGTACCATGAAAAGTGATCAGAAAGCTACTATGTTGGACATGTAAGTAAGAATTTCCCTGTATTCTGTACAAGTGACAATATTACTACTACTACCACTACAATATTCTGAATCATAAAGTAATAATCAATAAAAACCCTTTTATTGTACTGGTATAGAGTCACTTCAGCATTATAATGTGAACATAGCCATGGTTAAAGTATATCCATACAATTTACTTATGTGTCTCCATTCTGTTCTAACAGTGAAAATGAGGCACCAGCTTCACTTTGTATTTCACAAAGGGAATTTTGGCATTGATTTAGTTAGAGGAATATTTTAAACATTTTAATATGTGTATTTTCTGCTCAAAAAACTGTTTAATGATAGCATAAGCTATTCATTTTAGACTGAGGGTTGACCCGACTTTATAAGCAATGCATATGATTGACTTTGGAAGTATCTTATCTATTAGGACTTTAAGAAGTTTTTTGTTTCTCATCTATTACAAAATTGTTTCTTTCATTCTTTTAATTTTTTGTTTTGTGTAAGTTAAGGAATTTTATTTTTCACTTTGGTACAATTTTGTGTATAATGTACAAAATGTACATTTTTAGCTTTTCTCTTGCAATGTCATTTTCAGGGTTGTGCAGTTGTTGACATTTTGCACTGTAGTTGCTGTGACATGGCAGAAGCCTGCTACAGGGTAATTGACAGAAATCATGCCTATTGATGTCATTGGTGTGACAGTTCTTTAATTAGCTCCTCATGGAGGGTAATCATCCTAATCATCTAAGATTCTAATTCTTTTAAAGACGTTTTGTGGTGTTAATGAGTTGTTCTGGTGAAATTTGGGCAAACAGACTCTAACATGTTTTGTTTGACTACGGATCTTGGTTTCATTTTGGTTTTGATGCACAGTCCTTTTGAGTTCCTGGTATTAGACTTTAACCCGTCCTTAGAACTCAGTTTTATTTACATCCATCTACTAGTCTTTTGCATATTATTTCTACTATCAGCATCCCCATACAGTACAATATAGGCGTTCTATGAAACTGTTATTCTGTTTAGGATAACCTTATAATTATAAACAAATTATTTGTTAATATTTTCAATTCATATTTGACAGTTCACATGTATACCACTTCCCTCAAAATAAATTGTTTTTCTGGATTTACTAGCTTCACCATTAAATGCCATTTAACCGTCATCTTTCTTTCTATATTGTTGGCAGAAATGGGATAATTCTTGTCAAGTAAAACTACACAGAGTGCAGTGAAAGAAGACATGATGGAGCACAGAGAAAGTTACTGGAGTAATCATCTCTTTTCCTATCAAGAGCAGATGCTTTATGGATTTGCAGTAGGCAAAAAATGAAACAATGAGAAAACAGCCAGCCTTGCAAGCCCAACAATTTAGAAAATTCTGTTACCAATAAACCAATGCCAGATGGTTATGACAAGTGTGAAGGAGCATATAAATAATATTTTTTCCTATTGAAAGATCCATTGCCTTCATTTTGGTGGCTACAGATCAATGCATCAAGAATGGGAAAATTAGAAAATATAAATGACATACATCATCATGTAACTGCATTGGAGAAGCCAGCTAAAATCTGCAGGTGACCTAGAGAGGAGACAAGTGTCCATTTAATTGTCTCTTGACAGGGAAGGCCAGAAGCACTTTTGTAGTCCCAGATTCTGAGAATACTTTAGGTTATTATGTATAGAGAGGAAAACTGCTGTCAAGAAAACAGACCACCCTCACCCACCAATGAAAGCTTAGCCAAAGAAACAGATTGGGTCAGAAAGTGACTGAAGGAACATAGATATCAAAAGACTGAAATTGGCATGTCAAGACATGACTGTTAGGCTGAAAATGTGAAAGGAAAACCTAAGGATAAAGATATCAGTTAAAACCACAAAACTATCCCTCTGATAAGTGCTGCAGGAAAATCCAAACTTTGAACCAGTTTTAATCTTCGAGTATTATTATCTGAAATAATTATTTAATCCTACTAATGTTTTAGATAATAGTAATTAGGACATTTATAACAAATGGGAGTGAAAACAGAACTAGAAATATGGACATATAATCACATTTTAGGGATTATTAGACTTGAAAAGAAACTCAATTTTAAAGAAATAATACATTATCTCAGATTGGGAAATCCTAGATGGGACAAAAGTCGGGTTATAAATAGGAGGTTGTGGACACTTTTGAGCAGGAATTCTAAATAAAAGACCAATGAGAACTGAAAGAAACAAAGATTATCTTGAAGACTGAGATGAAGATTTGAATCTGTGTTATCGTAGTTTAAGGGTTAAGCAGGCTTAGGGATGTTAAATACAGAACTGTGGGACTATTGCCTACTATAGCTAACCAAGTCTTAACACCAGGTACTAGGACTAGAGATCTTGAACTGCAGGGTGAACCTTAAATGCCCAGTGGTCACCACAGCCACTATAGCTCTCACCATTTAGGCTGGGAAAGAAAGACAGACAATCCCTCACAAAATATTTAATCAACACAGACATGTATTATGAACCGTCCAGATACATACACTGAGGCAAAGAAGAGTCCTACTATGAACTGTATGCTTATTGGAAGGATTTGTTCTGTACATAGGTCAGATTTAAGCAGAGTAATAACAGTGCCTTTTTTAAGGCATTAATTTTGGAACAGTATTACATATAATATTTCTTGAGGTGAAAACTTAGATGAAGGAGCATAACCTTTCTTTTCAGTGGAGACAGGAAGTATGGTGGTGAATTTTACTGTGAACATAAAACTGTCATTTTTTTTTCTATTTAAATTTTCGTATATTAAGTTATAGAGTTAGTTTGTCTGTTGCCTCACTTATATGGCATTTGGTTTAAGATTCTTAACAGTAATGGTAATGTTTGCTATATGCCACCTGTTGAAATTAAAAATCAATGTATTCTATTTCTACCTACCTTACAAAATACATTTCAATACACAGCACATCAGAAATATTAATGCTTAATTTTCCCAATAGAGTACTGGTGGATGAACAGAAATTGGCATACATACACGCATACATACATACATATATATATATATATATATATATATATATATATATATATATATATATATATATATATATATATATACATACCTAAGTAAAACCTCGATTATCTATCACTCGATTAACCATCAGTCTATGTTAACTGTCAGTGCTAAGAAAAAAAAAAGCACTGTAATACTGTACAGTAGTACTATCACTGTACTACTACTGCAAGCTGAAAGTTCTGCACATGTCAGGCTGCATTTTGAAATCAAAATGTCAGTTGCATCAGTGTTTCGTACCTTTTCTCTTTTATAATAATAATCTACTATACCTATGGCTGATAAACGTAAGCGTGTGGTGTTGGAATTGACAAAAAAAACTGAAATTATTAAACATTTACAAAACAACAAAAGTGCTTCAAAGTGCTTCAAGTTTGCTTTAATTTCAGAGTAGGAAGAACAACAGTTAATGATATAAAGTGTGATGACGACAAAACAGAAAACCATGTTGAAAATGGAAACCACTGATGATAATGTTAATGTATTAATGTTAATGTTTTCCTGTATTGTTTTTCTTTTTAATTCTGTTATGTTTTGTTAATATATTGTGATGTGCAGGCAGATTGTGATGCACTGTAGAGGTGCAAAAAGTGTGTAATGTAAGCTGTAAGTAATGGCACAGAGTGAATGGCTTCTTTTGTGAAAGGGGCGGACACGTCTGTTAGGAGATGAGTGACAGGAGAAGTTAGGAGAAAAAGGAAGGTGCGGCGAAAGGATTTTTGAGTACAGAGTCAGGAGACAATTAGCAGGAGTGTTTGTGTGGTATAGAGAAAAAAGAAACGTGAGTGGCAGGAGATAAGCTAATTGATGGGGAAAGCTTTCTTTTATTGTTTTAGAGGTGTGCTCTGTAACCCAGATAATGGAGTATAAAACAGGGCACCTTAGTTACAGAATGAAGACTCCAAGTAAAAAGTAGAAAACTCCAATACTTCTGACTTGTGTTTCTTTATTACACTAGTCGTTACAATATTTTATGAGTTAATTAATTTTGTTAATAATATATTATAGTTTGTTTTGTAAATAAATATAACTATTCGCTAATACTACAGTATATCATTTTTAAAGTAACTGTTCTATTATGCGCCTTTTCTCATATCTATCACAGCCTCAGTCCTGACCCCTGACAGATAATCGAGGTTTTACTGTATAATAACTATATATAATGTTTTTAGACCTGGCCTTTTTTCCCAAAAAAAAAAGGTTATCTCTTAATATTATGATGATGAAGAATCAACGAATAAAGATGACATATTAGCCATAAGAAATCTATGACTAAATAAGACATTACCAGTAGTTTTTACCTTCATTAGAGCATTGATTTTATTATCATTATTAGAAAAAACAATTTTGTAACTTAAAAGTACTCCTGCATATACTGGTTCCATGTGGTCTTTTTTCCCATCATTTTGTGGTTCTTTCTTTTTTTAGTACTTCCTTTTACTCTGAGAAGAGTGCAGTTGCTCAATATTGTGGGCTGTTTGGCTCACTTCACACTTAAATGCAATTATAAACATGGTTCCCAGGGTAATGTGAAAAATGGAATACGTGGATTTTAATAGAAAGATGTGTCACAAAAAATGACTGTTTATGTAATGTAATGTACTATAAATTAATCACAGTTCTAAATGAAACAAAAGGCAATAATATTTGCTGCCGCAGGTAAGTATAAATGAATCCTTTTTTATCTTTTAAAGTAATGGTAACTCTGCTAGTTTAATGAAAACTTGCCTAAAATATTTTCATTGCAATTGCAACTTGTTTTTAACACTAATCTATTCTTCTGGGGTCACATTAATGTATTATACAAGATCTTTCTTCAGCTATAAAAATGCAGTAAAATTAAAACATTTTTCTTACAGTACAGGATTCAGAAAAGTTAACTCATGCATTTATTTGAAACAGATTTGACTACCATTATGCTTTACTCACAGATAGTTCAAATATCTGTATTTTTAGATTTCAAGTAATTAAAAATGTTGCCTCAAGGTCCAGTGGTACAAGTAAAGTGGACATGATAACTTGTGTTTTTAGGGCTGGGAATAACTTCAAAACTCTCCATGGGGAACCATGAGATATTCTCACTTATGCGGACTCATCCGAATTTATAACTGTTTCACTTGTTTAACAGCAACCCCCTTTAAAGTTAATAACGACATGGTCCCCTCCCATCCTCCTAAAATCCACAATCAATTTTCATGTAGCCAACATTAAGGTGCAAATTGCTGTTATTGCATCATTCATTGAAGAGTTTAACCTTTTCCCAGTGGTCTATTTTGACATTGTTGGTAATCAGACTTACTACCATTGTTTGTGTCATGCCAGGCAACACAATTCTGTGCAAACAGCAGAAAAAAGTGCCCTGAGCACATATGCTCAGGGTGCTTCTGTGTTCAAAGTAATACTATGAGTTATGTATTTCCTCAGCTTGAGAATCTGAGGTCTACCAGTAAGGAAATCTTAGTCAATATAGTTACTCATGATGGTTAAGGTCGAAGGCCCTGATCTTTAAGAATGCGACAGTGTTGAATGATAAGCTAAAGTTATTCTCACTTAAGTGTGTTATGTTATTGCTTCATAGATGGCTACGGAAATGAATCTGTTACTGTGGTAGACAAACTTATGTGTTATCCAGTATTTAGAATTATTGGAACTTATCAAGTTTTATTATGGATTGGCCTACTCTCACACCCTGCGCTTCAAACACATGCACACATACACACTCACACACAGACCGTGACCCCTTAAGTACTGACTCTGAGTGATACGTTCACAGTCTGTAACTCCACAGTACTCCACTATTGTGATACACAGCACACACAAATAGCAAAGGTGTGAGGTCTCCAAAACTGTGCCACAAAGCAGGCCAGAACCCCAACCAGCCCGCCCAGATAAGGTACACTTCAAGGCAGCTTGAGCGCGTACTCCAAGGGCTGGGTGGCTGGCTGCCCTACACTGAACCAAATGGGATTATTGGTTCTAAAAGTGCCAAAATAATAGCAAGAATGCCCAAAAAAATTCAAAATGCCCCACAAAGGAGGGGATTCCCATCTACCCTTGTCTTTTGCAATAAAGGGCAAATAAAAAGTCTTCATTAAGAAGGATTTTATTAGCAAAAATAAAGAAATATAATTAAAGATAAAAAAATAAAATCAAAAGGGAAGAAGGACTTGCCTAAATGGAAATCCACTGTGACCAAGCCCTGGTACAATAATCCAGTAACAAAATACAAAGTAAGGACAAAAATTCAAGAACACCAAGAAAAATTAAAAGAAAGGAAATGTTCACAAAACACATTTCTACTCCACATAACTCACTTTCCCAGCCTGCCTTTATAGGTTGTGGGTGGCTCCTTAGCAATGAGGTAAGGGTGGTCCCTTCTCCGGGGGGTCCACCTATAAAACTTTGAAAAGGAAAATGTCAACTTAATTGTTTCAATCACTCAAGATATGCAGACAAAATAAATAATTTAAAAAGCCAAGCAGTATTTATTAAAATGGAACAATAGCAAATGATCTGAATGAAATAAAATAGTGAATAACAGTAAAGTCTGAATGTAAAACTCGAATAAAAACACACCCAAGATTAAAAGTCTGTAAAAACTGTGCCTCTCTGTGCCTGTCTAAACATAATTGGGCCAGCTATTCAATCCTTAAAAGAAGTACAATTCTTCCTATGTTGCAGACTTTTTCCTCAATGTCCATCCCTCCTCTTCCTTTTTCTTAGCAGACAAGTCCTTGAGTCTTCTCCTATATGGAAACCAAGCTCCTCCGAATGAAGAGGTGGAGTTCCTCATAAGCTTAGACTTGGAGGTAATTCTGGTACCATTGTGATGGGAAGCACCTCAGGGACAGATCTAAAACTACAATTCCCAGGTGCCTTTATAGTAGCATGGAACCCTGCAACAGGGTAGTGCATTTGCCAACTATTAGATTGTTATGTTAAAATGCATCCTCAGCCAAAGATGTAATACATTGGTCACTTCAGACTCAGTCCTCATGACCCAATATGGCAGCAGGTTTTTGTTCCAACAAATTTCTGTTCTTAATTGGACTTGTAACGTAGTTAAGCAAGCTGCAATTTCCAAGTTTCTGTGTTTTGAGTTTAATGTAGTAATTATAAACTAGCATTGTTAAGTTTTTATTAGAATGTACTAAACATTTATTATATTACATTCGGGGATAATGTCGGTCTTTTATACACTTGGTTTTTAAGACTTTCAAAATCATCATAATTTTGAAGTGCTGCTTTCCTGAGTGTTCTGGTTATTTAATCCAACGTTTAATAATGACCACATAGGTCTTGATACTGATGTAGAGGCAGTCTTTCAGCATTCAGTGTTGATTATCTGGGTGTCTGCTCCGCTCGTTGTCATTTTTAGGATAGAATCATGAATGCAAACCAAAAGGTTGTCTTTGTCTTCAACAACTTCATCATCAAGTTTTTCTTCTAATCGTCTTGTGTGTTGCTCCCTGGTAACATTCTGACATCTTCAAAAGGGAGAAAAGGTGGAGCAGAACCTGGGGTGGAATTCCTCTGAATTACCTATTGAAGTGGAGGCTGAATTTGAGGTTGGTGTGAGTAACCTTTTGACAGTTCTGCAAGGGTGAGAAGGAAGAGTAGTGCCTGAGGTGGAGTGTTCTGAATTACTCAATGAAGTGAAGGAAGAATCGATAAATGATAAGCTGGGCTAGTCATCTGCTTTTATTTTCACTTAGTAAGTCTCTCTCTGGCCTGAGAAACATTTGGGAGAAGAAAGAATCTGTTTTTGTTACTTATTGTTTTTCTTTTTCAGGAAAAAATAATTATTGATAATGTAATGCATGATACTGGACCAAGATTTTGGTATATACAGCTATTATAGTTTTTCCACAAAATATGTGTCTGTCTCTTGGTCTCTTACCCTGGTCACTCATGTATGACTATAGATACCTAGAGTCCAAGCCATCTGCACCAATGCCAATGCACGAGACATTACACTGTAGCTGTCAGATATTTCAAATGTATCTACCTCCATATAGTAAAATGAAATTTGTTGACTTTACAACCCACTAATTTATCATGAATGACCAAATCATTTAGCCTGACAGTATTTTAGTTGAAAAAATATGAAGACTTTTTTATTACACTTAGCCTGGTATGTCACTGCAATTAAAACCATTGGCTAAATATCCATTCTCTAACTGCAGGTGGGAAGCCAAATCACTGCAGGACACTCACCCATAAACCAATACTTGATAAAATCAAGGCAATTTAAAACACCACTTACAGTAACAAGCATGGTAAGAAATAGAAACCTGGTGTATTCAAAAAAGACTCTGGCAGAAATAGTGTGAAGGAGTAAACCCCATAGATATAGTAGCTGATCTGGGAATTGAAGAAAGCTGTACAACTACAGCCGTAACCACTACAGCATTTACAACATATAATAATACTAAAGAAATTTAATTGCACCAAAAGAAGCATACAGATAAAAAAAATACCTTCAGCTCTTAGTACTTACTGGAATAGAGTACACATATATATTTAGATATGATTCACGATCGCACAAATGGAAAAGAGCTTGAAACCAGTTCGACTACTTATCAAAATGAAACTGACCCCACCAATTTTAATCAATGTTTAATCACTTGAGTCACTTGTACTTGCAAGTATTTAGACTAAGACACACGGTAAGCATAGTTAGTTTTTAGCTGCTGTTTCTGTTGTATGTTTACATAGTAATTAAAAGAAACCTGAAGAACATTCTAATTTCCTTCTGAAAGACATTGTGTACAAAAAGGAAATGTTATAAAAATCATGAATAGGCACCCTAAAGATATTTGAGTTATTGTTTAAATGTATATCTTAATTATAGAATATCCAAATGTACAAGAAATAAATTACTGGTTTTAGATATAATTGGATGTGATCAAGTCCTGGATCTGAAGAGAAATACATCTGTTCTTCAAATGCTTCAAAACCAGTAGTAATTTCTCAGAATGATGGCAAAACGTTAGGAGATTTCCAAATTAACTGTAATAATAATACATTTTATTTATATAGTACCTTTCCCTGAAGAAATAATAACATTATCAAGAAAAAAATAATATTAGATAGAAAAGACAGAGAAAGGCCTGAGGCTACTGCAGAAGCAGAAAAAGGCAAGGTAAAATAGAAAAGTGGTTAAAATCATTATTTTAGAAATTATTTACATATTTGCATGTGTTTGTTGTTATCAGCACTTAACAACCCACTTTTATTTGAACATTCATAGGGTTAATCAGTATTTTGCATAAATATCACTTGTATTTAAACATTTTTCATATTCCTCTAAACATCATAATATACATATATGAATTATTAAATATGTCTGTTGGATTTCTTTTATAATACAAAACAACTTGCTTTTGTATAGTGGTTTTCACTGAATTCAGGCTCAAAGTGATGTAAACAAATTCTCAGAAAAAAATGCAAGTGTAGATTGTACCGTTCCTTGGGACCCTTTTCCTGCACTGGTATGGCACAATTATAATATGTGCTACCGATCTCTACAGCGGCAGCAAAAAGAAACATAAATAAATAAATAAATGATCTAGAGTTCAAGTGTCCAATACTACTTCCCTACTAACCAAATAAGCACAGAGCACACCAACAGAAGCAGAATGATGACTGGAATAAAATAATTTACACAAATCCAATGCTGCAGTACACCGCCCACGCTGATAGATTACAATTAAAGACACTCCACTGATAAAACATGAATGCACACACAACAATTATCTTAAAGGATTAACAGAATGAAAACAGTCCCTTGAATGTCCATCCATAAAAATACTGTTCTTTTTTGTTTAATGTTTGTTATTGCAAGGGTTACACAAAGCAATACCTCAATACTGGGAAACCTCCTCAAACACTCATGTCAGGCCCTCTCCCAAGTTCTCCATGAAATGGTAAAATGGTCCTTTGTCATCTTAACTTCCATGAATGAACCTGGGATCACCTGACTCCTCCTGTAGCCGGCGTAGTTTCCTTGTAATTTCCACAACTCTTCTCTGGAGTTGTTCCTTGTCTCTCTTTTTTCTTCTCTTTTCCTACTGCACCTTCACCTTTATAGATATTGTCAGCCCATAACCTTTTAGACTTTATTGGCCCTCCAAGTAAGGTTCTCCATTGAAGGAAATACATAGGTTCCTAATACATATTCACATTTTCTTACTGTGATGATGAAAAAGTACAACCGGACAATAACACCCACCACACATGACAATTGTTACCAGATTATGCTAATTACTAAATACAGAATTTATACATATAAAGGTACAGATTTGTTAAAACACAAAACAAAGTAGAAACTTAGTAACATAAATGGAAACCAATAATATCTGTCCATTACTTAACTGGTAAACTATGGACAGTTGACAATGGAGGAGATGAAAATTGTAAAAGAGAAAGTCAAAGTCACAAACAGTCACAGTCCTGGAGGAATCGGCCAACTAGCTTCCCATCTCCTCCTGGACATTCTACAGTAAAGTCTGTTTGGCCGTCCAACCTTATGAGAGAATCTTTCCATCCAATGATTCCAATGCTCTTTTTTCTAAGAAGACTTTTCCATATGTAGGAGACCAGCTTGGCAGTACAGCAGGGGCAGCAAATGCCACATGAAGATGCCGAAAAGAGAAACAGAATAGATGAGGGTTAGTAACAGTTTATAAATATTGCATTACTTATATTTCTGTACAAATGACTAACAAACAGAGATGCAGTATACATAGCTTAAAAGCTGAGACTGAAGTGGGACTTCTTATATAAGATAATTCCATAATCCTTAACTTTAAGAACCATGTTGCTACGGTCTCTCAGTCTTTCAATTTCAATCTGTACAATATCCGCAAAATCTGACAGAATATGGTCAAGGCTCTGTTCTAGTCATGGATAAACTACTGCAACTCTCTTCTAGCAAGAGCACCAGCATAGGTCACCAAGCCACTGCATATGATTCAAAATGCAATGGAATGTCTGGTGTTCCACTTGCTGAGACGGGCACATGTCACTCCTCACTTCAGATCACTATACTGGCTTCCTGAAGCAGCATGTATTAAGTTCAAAGCTGTGATGCTTGCAGAGTAATATGTGGGTCTGTACCTGTATATGAAGACACCTGTGAGCTCCAGTGCTCCACGCAGGTTTTCCATTGAACGGTGTCTGGTGATGCCTCACTCTGTGTGGTATCAAATCTCAGTCCAGACTCTTTTCATTTGTAGCTCTTGGCTAGTGGAACACGCTCCCCACCTCAACTATGACTCCCTCAATGTGTTTAAGAAGCATGTGAATTTCTGTCTAAGAATTATTAGATGTTAGTTATAATTCCCAGATTAACAAAACCTAACTTATTTTGTTTTGAGCTCTTCACTTATAGTAATCAATTTTGTACCCTTGTCTTGTAACACGTTTCCAAACCTCTTTTGTAAGTCACTTTGGAAAAAAGCATCTGCCTAGTAAAATAAATGTAAATGTTTTCTACTGATACTTCCCAGTGGAAGCATGTAAAGAAAGAACAGTAAAAGTCCGAATACTAAACCCTGTGAGACAGCATATTTAAATTTTGAGTATAAAGATAAAGTATTGTTAGCACATTTCTGTTTGTACTAGAATCGATTTGATAAATAAGCAAAACCAGGCAAGGAAAGAGCCTGTGAGTCCAATGTAATTTTCTGGCCTGTGTAATAAAATGGAATGGCCAATGGTATCAAACACTGTGTTTAGTTCTAACAACATGATTATTGAGGAATTTCTTCATCAGAGGATATTAGAATATCAATTACAACACGGGTTAGTGCTGTTTCTGTACTGATCGGATGTGGAAACCAGGCAAGAATTTCTCAAATAAATTGTGATTTGTAAGGTGAGACTAAAGATGAGTGGCAACTGCTTTTTCAAGTTATTTAAGAAAGAAAGTGTAAATTTGAAATGGGTCTATAATTACTAAGTGTAATTGAGTCTAGATCTGGCTTTTTATATTTTCTGATAACTGACACTTTTAGTGCATCACAGACTGTGCCATTCAGTAATGAGCTACAGATAATGCTAAGAATGGGTGCTGTCAGAACATCTATTGAGCGTTTTACTAGTTTAGTTTGGACCGAGTCCAAAAAATTAGCATTCATTTTGGAAATTAAAGTTATGAGTTCTTTTTCCATTATCAAATTAAAATTAATGAAGTGGTGTGTGTAAGAGGAGACAGGGTTTGCTAATGTAGTATTAAGTTTGTGAGGTGATGCTGAGAGCTGGGATCTTATACTGACAATTTTCTCATTAAAGAAGTTCAACAAGCCTGCACTGCTAATGTCTGCAGGTATTTTGCATTGTAGTTTAGAATTATCATTTGTTAGATAAGCCACTGTTCTAAACAGTACACCTGGATTGTTAATGTTATTATCTATTAATCTAGAATAGTAGACCAAGTGGGAGTTTTTTTATACTTTTTAACACTCTGTTCATGCAGTTCAGAAGACCTGTAACTTTATTGCTCTCCATCTACACTCCAGTTTTCAACACTCTAATTTAAGAGCTTCAGTATTCTCATTAAACCAAGTTAAGTTTCTGTGTGCATTAATCACTTTTGTTTTGATGGGAGCTACTGTATCCAAAGCCTCTTTCAAAGCCACATTATAATCTGATGTTAGTTGATCCTTATTATTTTTAACAATTCTGCTTGAGTTTTCACGATTTTGCTTGAGTTTCTAAAAATATCTACAAATCAAGTTATAATCAAGATGTAGCATTTTCCTTTTTTAAAATCAAAGACAATTAATTAGTAATCAGAAATTAATTCATTTAACAGTGAAAAATTTAAATTTTGAATCTCAACTTTATAAGTAGTAAAAAGATCCAAATTGACAATCTTATAAAACTGTACTGAGTTTAACATGTAGCTGATGCGAGGCGTTAAGATTCATCATATTTTTAAACAGTGATTTATTTATTTTAATTCATAGATGCTGGGAAAGCACCCTACCTTGTCACTGCTTGCAAACTCACAAACACAGACACACAAGCTGCAGTTTAACAGAAAAAATAATAATAAATACTTTAACAAGTAATGCGAACATAGGAACCCACCTAAATAACCCCAACAGCGATAAATAAGTAGCTACACACAGATACAAAAGAAACCCAATGAAACACAAAGCACTATATGATTAACAATTAACACTTACAACAAACTCTAAACACAGTCCACTACAACAGATGTAGATGATGGTGAAAAATGAACGAGATTCAAGTGAACTGAATGTCATGAAAAGTATTGTCCTACTGTGTTCCAGCTGTTATGTGAAGATTTGTAGTGACTGCAAGCACTCCAGAGACAAAGATGTATTCCAGCCAAGATGAAATATCATGATCATATCATCATCATTTCAGGTATAGAGCAAGAACATAAATTCAGAAAAAACTTTAATCCAATGGCTGTTGGTGTTTGTAATCCAGTTATTGGATGAAGCATTGCAACAAAAAGACTTTAGATGATTGTGATTCTCTCCAGGTGTCTTATGGCTCCTTTTTAAAAGCAGTACTCCATGTTGTCCCACCCAGCAACCTCCATGGCCAATATGAAGCGGCCCAATGGTGAAGTATTCCCAGGGTTGCTGTGAATTGATGTCCAATTAAGTAGCACTTCTACAATCAAACAAGTAAAGCCTATGCTAAGTGTCAGTTTCCACATTAATGTGTACAGTATATTAAAATCCCCTATCAACACTACACGATCAAAACTTTTGATAACTCGGTCATGAGCAATGGAATATTGACATGGTGGTCTGTAGACTAGTACTAAACTTACTTGTTTCCATCTGTTTTAATATCTGAGTATTTAAAAGGATGTAAATGTAAAGCTCTTGATTTATTAAAAATGTATAACTGATTGGTGATGTCTTGGCTAAAGAGATAGTGACCAATTTACTAGATTAACTAGATTTTGTACTTAATATAATATCATTTACCAAAGAAGGTTTATTTCCAAAAGAGTAAGCAGCATTTTAAACTGCAAGGATGTACACACCATGTCTCTATCCAGCAGAAAAGGGAACACAGTAAATCACATCCGCTATATATAATCTTGGTCAGGGTCCAGACACAATACATTCCAACATTTTCTTTTAGCTTTGGTGCATAAACATATGAAGCTCCACCTTAACACCTCAGTTTGTTGCAAAGTGATATTGTTAGTGGTGACATGCTACAATAAGGTAGACACTTCATTGTCGTCCAGAAAGTCCAATTTAGCCTCTATGTGAGATACCTTTGCCTCAGGGATGCATTTAGCTTTAACTGCTGGATTAACATAATTTGGAATTCTAACATTTCGCACTGTGGAGTCAGCCAGTTATGCTTTTCACTGCCCATTGGGTGGCTTACAAGATTACGAGAACTTTATTGTTCTTAGCCTCAGCAGACTGTTCTGAATTCAAATTGATGACCTGGATGCTGAGGGGCTATATTTTGACTTCCTGGACCCCCATCTCACTGATATACACTCAACCTGTACCTGAATTGGTGCTGCTGATTTTTGGCTTGAAGGCAGAAGCCAAATCATAAATGGCAAAATTGTCGATACAAACCATGTCAATCCAATTTTTGCTTTGCCTAATCTCTATCAGATTCCTAATGCCGTCCTCCAAAGCGTGTATTTTCTCAACCACCTCTAAGTTAAACATACATTTTCGGCAGGTGAAGTTGTCTGTATTGCTGGACTAAACAACCTAAACTGTACATACTATAGGACACACAACATATAAATGTGCCCTCAACAGGCAGAGAACAAAATAAACTTACATTTAGCTCTGAATTCATCTTTATCCTTGTATCAGCAGTCACTTCTCTACCCTCCGAGTTCCACTGGTTCGCAAGGATACCCTTGCTGTTAAGCTCTCACTAGCCGTTGGGTGATTAAAGTTTGTGCTGTTTGTTTCTTCTCTTATTTGGATGTCGTCTATTATACCAGCTGTCATTTTGGTTTACTGACTGGTTGGATTACTCTCTTGATCCAGATGGGTTTTCAGCTATTCTATTCTGGAGCAGTACAATACTCCACATATATGTGAGATGATGCTGTACTTTCCTTCAGCTGCTGCTTCTCACTGGTTTTATTATACCACCATGAAAACAATTAGTGAAAGAAACATTCCATTTGTAACGAGCAGTACTGTTAATATAATGATAAGAAACACTTTTTACAGCATTTAATATTTAATTACTTAAGAATGTTAGCAAATGCTTATTGAAATCACAAAAGAAATAAAATATCAGACTTTTGGTTTAATCAGCATCTGACAAGTAATGTCATTTTTTGAGCAGTAACTAAAATATTTATTATTTATACCCCTATTGAAATTTTTTAATTGACAATAGATGAAAATAAGTAAACAACCAATAACAATGTCTTTACTTTAAAACAGATGAATTTCTGCCTTCATCTCACATACTGTAGCTCTGCTGTCTCAGAGGTAACAAAGCAATAAGTCAAGTAGATTTACTACTTTCCGCATGATGTATTTACTCCATATATCACACCTTATCAGGTTAACTTGTGTTTTATTTAACAGATGTGGCATCTGCAATTGTTTCAATTTAAAGCTTTTAGCTTGATTTACAATATGATGCCATTTTAACACTTCAGTGAGTAACCAATACTTCTTTTCAAGACCTGGTAAGTGACGTCTCAGGCAATTGATTGTAACTGTCACATTACCATTTCTGGAGTTTGATCTGCCCTGGTGTCAGTTTTTCCCCTTATTATTTTACATTTAGTCCAATTGTGGTGCTGAGCACTTTGTCTATCACCACTTCATACCCAAGCCTCACAACACTTTAATGGAGGCATTTGACACTAATCATTTACAACCACTCAAAGAAAAGGAGAAAAATGAACAAAAAAAGCAGAACAGCTCAAGCCACATACACTGTAAATAATTAATGTTTATTCAGCATTGGCAGCATTGATTATGCGCCTGAAAGGGAGTACTTGCAACTATCGATCTTCCCTACATTTGGCCTTTATAAGAGGAGTGCAAACGTAGTGCTCAAAAATTTTTATCTATTAGTGGTAGAAAGCATGAATGTATAAGGAAAATAAGTTCAATAAAATGTTGTTAATGTAAAATGCCATGTTACTTTAGATGATCATTAATTTTTACTTACTGCTTACTTACTTCTACTGTGCACACAAATTAAACACTGTCAGTTTCTGCCCTTATATTTGACTTGCTCCAAAACCTGCAGAAACAGGTAACAATTAACTAAAAATCTTTCTTTGGGTTATGAAAAAATGGCTTTTTACATATAATAAAGTACACAAAAAGGCACATTTTCTGCATATATTTGTGCTGAAAAGTAAACTTGCTTAATGGAAGATTTATTTTAAAATTTAGCACAGAACCTTCACTTCACAGTGGATGTGAACTTGGTGAGACAAGTAAGCAATTTGGCTACCACTTATGCTTCCTCTAAGGACCAGTTGCCAGTGTGCAAAATCAGCTGCTGTGTGCAAGAAATATTTCACAATTATAGTAATGGCAAGCAACAGTCTAAGCTATATTCTGCCTTAAATGAGAGTTTGTTATCACAGACTTTTTTCCTTAGAGATGAAGGAGAGAATATGTGGTGTCTCTTTTGAAAATGACAGAACAATAATGTGATGTTCAGAGGTAGATTACCCTTATATGTGAGAATATCACACCTATACAGGAGAAATTTCATTTAACTGTGGCAGCATGTATAGCATAATGCTGAAAGAACAGTCACATTCTTTTTGGTACTATGGTGAAAGCAAGTTCCACACATTGAAATAGCTGATGATGTTAAAACATTATAGGAATTACAATCATTTTATTATACAGACCAATAGATGTTGACGCTATGCTCATTACATTGTTGGTTGCTATCATATAACAATAATGTAGACAGTCTGGGAAACACTATTCACTCCCATGGCTAGAGTGAGCCATCTAAGCTCTAAGCATCTTCTTTTTTTCTAGAAATTCCCACCATTTCATGTTTACCAATCCATGTAGCAAACTCTTATGATCAGGATTGTGACTGACAATGTAATATTGTATGGTTTCAAACTGTTAGACCAGTGTGTTTTAAATTATGGGTCAAGATCATGTTTGTGATGGGCTGCCAGATGATTGTATAAAATTATTGCCAGATGATTGATAAAATTAATCAAGTTTGACTAAGCCCGAATTCTGTGGCAAGTGATAATACCACACTTAGTTTCCCATTAATATTTATTGTAGTAGAATGCAAAACAATTCCATTGATGTATAATGGCAAACTTTTATTTCTGTGGCACAGAAATATAAAAATATTCCCCATGACACCACATACACCATCACAAGCCTGGATTAAAACCCCTAAAGAATTGTTATAATGAATACCCAGACATTTCGTACAGTGAGATAATAACCCATTTTGGTCTCCGGACTTTCAATTGATGCAGGAGGGGAGTGGGCTGTGTGCACACAGACATTTGACCGTTCGACTGTTTCACCAGGCATGGGGGCGTGGGGAGGGAAAATCTGACCCTGCCCTGTCACAATCAGTGAAACAACCAAACTGGGATGAGGGGCAAACAAAAACACCAATAAGAAAGGGGAATACATGAGGGAATGACAAACAAGCTTGTGAGGTGAAGGGACTGTGGCACTAGTTTGAAATGTCCTAAAAAGTTAATGGGTGCAGCACAAGAATGTGATAATTTTTGGGCTATTATGAAGGGTGAGTAAATATGGTTAGGATATATATTTTTGCATACATTGAATCCAAATTTGTAGCAGAGATTTTGCATTAAGTTTAATGTAGTTCGGTGGGGAAGAATTCTTTCTCATAACACTATTTTAAAGTGGTTTGATAAATTTCAATCTTCTGGTGAATGACATGATTATTGGTCCATTGAGAACTGTAAGAATTGCAGAAAATATCCAAAGGTTGAGACAAGCTATAGACATTCAGTGTCAGTCAATATCATTACAAACATTTCAAATTGGACAGTTCACCAAATTATTCATAAAGATTTATCCTACCACCGTATAAAATACAAGGAGTATATATATTTTTTAGGGATAACTGAACTTCTTTTTTACTTGGTTTATTGAATTGTTGAATGAAAAGTGAAGTGAGTTATTATTATTGTAAGAGCCATTTTCATAGTTATATAAGATTCATAAATATTTTACTAGATGACAAAGCATAATCTATGGGAGGTTCCTATGACCCCCATAAGTTGAGTAAAATTGGTATATTCTTGCTATTTCTATCTGCTCTGACAAAATCTTATTCTTCAGTTAGTGGCCAGGCTTGCCATGTGTAAGGTGTAGAAGGCATATGGTTTTAAATCAACAACAACATTTATTTATATAACACATTTTCATACAAAAAATGTAGCTCAAATCGTGCCTGTGCATGTGCATGTGCTTGTGCCAACGGGCCTTTTGAGTGTGTAAGTAACACGTAAAACAGCACTTATATTCCGGTGGATACATTATTATTTATTTATTTATAAAATGTCTATCCAAGGCGACTTACAAAACAGTTATATAAAAGCATGATTAGAATGTGCAAGCATCAAAAGAAACGGTTGTTCAGCTATTTGAAACTCATTTAGAAAACATCCATCCATCCATCCATTTTCCAACCCGCTGAATCCGAACACAGGGTCACGGGTGTCTGCTGGAGCCAATCCCAGCCAACACAGGGCACAAGGCAGGAACCAATCCTGGGCAGGGTGCCAACCCACCGCAGCATTTAGAAAACTGTATTGCTAATTCTGGAGCTCATTTTAAAAATATTTTTTTATTAAATAATATTATTTAAGGAATTTAAATAAACTGCATTGATTAATTGTTTTTTGACTACTTATTCCTTATTTGGTCCCATTAATCAAATAATTAAATTAAGTGAATAGTTCATAATATTCTTAAGTCATCATCCTTGCTCTGCATCCAAAAAATTGATTTCTTTTAGCATTACTGAAGCTTTTACCACTGGCAACGATAAATCTCAGGAATCTATTCTGTTTTTAATTATAATTATTGTATTGTTAACAATACATTTGCTTTCCACTTTTCTCTTTTAGTAATATGTGAGACATATGTTTGAAAGGAAACGGAAACCTTTACAGTTTTTTTTTATTATATGACCATTGTTATTTATCTGTTTATGGCTCAGATGTCATTATGATAATAATCCTGATCTTCGTCCCAGTATGGTATTGATTTTCCTGTTGGGATCCTCAGATTAAAATGTTTAAGAACCCCTTCATTAGACTAATAAGAACTATTATTTTCTGCTAACAGCTGCTGTCATTGATCACATGGTTTGAAACTGTATGCTTTCAAATTGCTGGTTGCAATACTATCCTTGAAACAACTGAGGGTAGCTGGGTAACTGTGAAAGCCACTGGGTGGCAAGCTGAGTAAAACACTGTGATATGCTGAAAAAATTCAGTTAACAAGTCAGACACGTGTGCAATTCAGAATATATAGCAACTGTGAATTTTCTCTACTACATAATTCCCCATGTTGCAAAAGGAATAATTGGAAACAATTTTTTTGGCTTCAGAAATAACCCAGTTTTAGGTGCGTTTGCATTTAATACGAGAAGCACCTATTGCAATAGCTATTTCTGTTTGTTTATCTGTCCACATGAAACAACTCAGCCCCCCATGGACCAATTTTGTTGAAGGAAATTTGTCGAGACAATTACATTTCCATTGAGATATCTCAAATAGACTGAGCCGCAGAAAGTTTTGAGATTTCAAAATCTCCAATTAAAAACCATTGGTGAATTTGCAAATTTGTCTGTCTTAAAATAGAGAAATGTTCTGTGCAACTTCAGCTGCAAATCAGTTTACTGTTACAATTTTACCTTGAAAGTGGTTGCTTGAATGTGTATGTTTTCCTCTTTTACTCATCTGGGGCCTCATGTATAACGCCGTGCGTAGAACTCACACTATAACATGGCGTAAGCACAAAAGCGGGATTGTGCGTACGCACAGAAAAATCCAGATGCAGGAATCTGTGCGCACGCATACTTTCATGTTCTTCCACTACATAAATCCCGATATGCGTGAAAAGTAACGCACGTGCACGCGCCTTCTGTCCCGCCCCAACTCCTCCCAGAATTACGCCTCTTTGAATATGCAAATCAATATAAATAGCCTTCTGTGAAAAGACAATGAGAAAAGCACAGGGGAAAATATAAGAATTTCAGCGAATACCAAGTGGAGGCAAAGGAAAAACGTACTATTTGTTGGTTTAAACAGTGGTATAATCAACAAAAGAAAGTTGATCGAGTGACAGAGTGTCGGAAAAACTCGAAAGATCAAATTCACAAAGTCGCACAGTGCCCAAAATAAAAAAGAAATCATATATCAAAGTCGCCGTGAAAAGGCAAGTCGTAGCCCACCGTCTGAGTGTCATATGAAAGCGTATTAGGGTACAAACAAAAAACATAGGCACACAGTGGGAAAAAAGCACGAAATGTCAACTGTAATCTCGAAATTTCCACTTTAATCACGTAGTTTATTTTGCCATTAAAGTAGAACATCATAAACTTCATCTTAAAATCGTTTATTTTACTAGTTTCTCAAGTAGCATGTTAAATGCTTTGTTCTGTGTTTGATCTTCTATGTGCTCTATATGTGTGAATCACTACGTGCTTCCGTTCTTTCTCTTTCTCCGACAGGACACAGAATGCATTACATTCGAGATATTACAGCTCTCTGAATAATTAAAATACTGAGATGTATACGTGATATCATTTTCATGATGATAGGAATGAAAGCATGTTATTAAACATGGGAACACGGTGGCGCAGTGATTGTTCATATCTCACGCAAGAGGCTTGCTGCACCATGTGCGACCTTCGATGAAATAATTTATTACAGAAGTACTGTCTCTTTCAAACCTACTAACCTCCAATTCCTGTCCATACTTTTCTTTCTCCAATCGCCACACAATCAGCTCTGTAATAGACGTTAAGCCATTTGTAAGCTTTGAACGCCAATTCTTCAAAACTTTTAATGAACATTGAAATATCTTCGTAGTACATGTTTAATTATTCTATTCATCTATCCTTCCAGTGTCGTGTCAGCACCAGCAAGAATACAGCGCAAGGCAGGAGCTATCCTTGAACTAGCTAGTGCTGCGGCACCGTGTCCTCACATGTTTAATTATTAACAATACAGATTATTTAAATGAAGTTAAAGTTTTATCTGTATACTATAAGCAACATATTTTGCTGCATTTCATCTTAAAAATGATATTGTCATCATACGCACTTTATAAAGTAGCGCAGGTTGTGCAATATTATAACTGTAGCATAATAAGTACAAACAGTTCTACAAGGAGCACTTGATGGACTGATTGAGTGCGTTTATAGTTCTTGGGATGAAACTGTTTCTGAAACCCGAGGTCCGTACAGGAAAGGCTTTGACGCTTTTTGCCGTGTTTGAGGTAGTGTGTACTTGAAACTGTATACCGATAATTCTCTTTCCGATCATCTGCTGCTGTGATTCACACTCAGATACAGTGATATAAATACTCCGAGTGGTGCAGTGAGAGTAATATGGAAAAAGATGATCCGCAGTGGCAACCCTTAACAGGAGCAGCAAAAAGAAGAACAAGATGCAGTGAGCGTAACAACGCTAAAGCAGTTATGGTATTTGGAATACTGTGGCTATTCCCTGGCCCATTATATTGCTACAGGTTAATTACAATCAGATGCATTACACTAATAAACAATATGCAGTTAATTTCAGTGTATTTATAAAGCCGCGTCAGGAATGTGAATCTAAGAAAGAAAGGATGACCACACAGGAACAGTAGCACTGCTTTGACGCTGGGTGCCGCCAGTCTGCAAAACTGAGCGGAGAAATTGCGTATGCCAAGGTATGAGGTACCGTGGAAATGTGCGTGGCTTTACGCCAAGTTTAGGTTTTATACATCGCTATTTGAGCGTGGAAACATTCGTACGCAACATTTCTGTGCGTACGCACCATTTATACATGAGGCCCCTGGTGACCAATCTTGCCCAATGCAAGTGAGTCAGATTCACATTTTTTACTCCTGTTACACAATAAATAACTTCTTTTCTAAGTTCTTATTATAATTTTAACAAATTGCTGTGTTTTAGCTAATATTAAAAGTTCCTTTTTTGCTTTCATAGGGTAATATTGATAGTGATTTAACATTAGTATTACTCACTTTGCATTAATAGTTATTTTTCATTTGCTATTTTTCATTTTCAATTGATGCCATTTTCACATCATTCATTTGAAATGTGCTATGTATAAAATCTATTGCACCACAACAAGCTCATTTGTGCTCCATTTTTAACTCCATTGTAAAAGTACTGTTAAAAAGCACAATTTTAATATAGTTTACTAACATGTGCAATGCCATCTATTATAGCTATTATTTTTGAATATAACTCATGCTACAAAAATCTTTATATATAACTAGGGGGCTTCGCCCCCTGCTCGCTTTGCTCACCAACTCCCGTATTTGGTTTTCCGGATACACACTTTTAAGATTGTTTTTTCTTTGAATTGTTGCTATTTCATTAGTTTCACTTTTATTTCAGAACTTCTGTAAAAACAATATTTGTAATCTTGCGAGTCCCAATATGCTGAATCTTTTTAATGAGGTCAGGATAAGTTTCTCTGTTTCGGAATTTCAGCATAGACAAAACGATTTACATCATCAGCATTTAATAATTTTTTTTTACAAAGTAACAAAGTAAGTAGAGTTCTGCATTGGACTCCTGTCTGTAAAGTCGTACTATTTTCCTCTCACAGTTCCAAAAGTACATGGGGTTACCAAAGTGATACCCCAGCTTTTGTCTAGGTTTTTGTACAAGGGCTAGATAGAACGTTTTTGACTTCTGGGGTAAATTTAGGTTTTTAAATAAGCAGACAGATAAATATATATACATTAACAAAGTAACCAATAAATGCATGTGCGGTAAACTCCGTTTTTGAAATTCTCAAGATTCTTTATTTGTCATATGCATAGTTATACAAAACAACGTGCAGTGAAATGCATCCTGATCCGCTTATCAAAAACTGTGCAAAGTTAGAAGAATATCAGTTAGATTAACAAAAAGTCATAGATCGAAAGATAACAGTATAGTAGAACATAATAAATAAGTAAAATTATGTGAATAAAGTAGAATTAAGTCTTAAGGTGCAATAGTGTAGTAATTATTGTGCAAAACCAAAGTTAGACTGGTGCATAGTTAAATGAGGCAGTTTGTTTGTTTGCGCTACTGCGATCTTTACTTTTTTATATTTTCTAATTTTCCTACTTTCATATCCTTTAACTTTCTCCACATGTGGTTTCATAGTCTCTAACCTGCTCTGCATGTGTTTAGCGCCAATGTTTGTAAACATCTCTATGAAGTTCTACTTTGTCTTTTACTCACTGTCATTTAATTAAGAGCTGGATTGGATGTGCTTTTGTTTCAATTCCACTTGTTCCGGGCTCATAATTACTTTCCTTATTTTCTGAATTTGCACCTCGATTATTCTTTTTTGCTCTTTTTTCTGTCCAATGCATTTGAGTCTCTTTTCTCAGTGCTTTTCTTTCTTCTTCGTTTAATCGTCGACATTTCATTTCTACCCTATTCATTTCATTTCTACCGTATTGACCTTATACAGTAATCCCTCGCTATATCGCGCTTCGCCTTTCGCAGCTTCACTCCATCGCGGATTTTATATGTAAGCATATTTAAATATATATCGCGGATTTTTCGCTGCTTCACGGGTTTCTGCGGATAATGGGTCTTTTAATTTCTGATACATGCTTCCTCAGTTGGTTTGCCCAGTTGATTTCATGCAAGGGACGCTATTGGCAGATGGCTGAGAAGCTACCCAGCTTACTTTTCTCTTTCTCTTGCGCTGAGTTTCTCTGTTCCTGACGTAGGGGGATTGAGCAGGGGGGCTGTTCGCACACCTAGACGATACGGACGCTCGTCTAAAAATGCTGAAAGATTATCTTCACGTTGCTATCTTTTGTGCAGCTGCTTCCTGAAACGACATGCTGCACGGTGCTTCGCATACTTAAAAGCTCGAAGGGCACGTATTGATTTGTGCTTGAAAAACAAACTCTGTCTCTCTCTATCTCTCTCTCTTTTTGTCTGCTCCTGACGGAGGGGGTGTGAGCTGCCGCCTTCAACAGCTTTGTGCCACGGTGCTTCGCATACTTAAGCCAAACAGCCCTATTGATTTGTTTGCTTTTCTCTATCTCTGTGACAGTCACTGCTCCTGACACGCACTCCTTTGAGGAGGAAGATATGTTTGCATTCTTTTAATTGTGAGACGGAACTGTCATCTCTGTCTTGTCATGGAGCACAGTTTAAACTTTTGAAAAAGAGACAAATGTTTGTTTGCAGTGTTTGAATAACGTTCCTGTCTCTCTACAACCTCCTGTGTTTCTGCGCAAATCTGTGACACAAGCATGACAATATAAAAATAACCATATAAACATATGGTTTCTACTTCGCAGATTTTCTTATTTCGCGGGTGGCTCTGGAACGCAACCCCCGCGATGGAGGAGGGATTACTGTACACTTTATATGCACTGAGAGCCCTGGAGCTGCATGACTGCCTTTACACTACTGATTTGTTTTTTTTTGATATTGCTTGTAAGTAGGGTGTGTCCCGTGAGACACACCGTGGCAGGTCTCTTTCGTCTCGCGGGTCTTTAAATTATCTTCCGAGAAAGATCAGATATCGTAGACTATCAGGACAGGGGACAGGATTTCTTTTTATAATAGATAGATATGTTACCGTGGCTGTTCGTTTGTCTTTCCAGGATTTTAAATCACCTGTAGCTCGCAAACCGTTTGACCTATTGACCTGAAATTTGGTACACGTATACTATGTGAGGTCTACTATATGCTTTCTGGGTGATGATTGACCTCCAAGGTTATTCCTCTTTTTATTTTTATTTTATTGTAGAATAAACTCTTGGCAGCAGTCAGCAGGGCGGCCATGCGGCGCATGCGTATGTGCGGCATTCTCATTCCCTACCACCTTTGCCATCACTTCCCCTACCTCTTCATATTTTAAATCATTCTTGAGGCAGATTGAAGACTTAAGTGCCAGCTTAAGTGAAATATTAAAGAAAACATACTAAGTAATTGTAGCACAAACACTGACTTAATCAGTTTTAACGCAAAAAGGTGGCGATGAAAGAATAGAAGAAGCGGGCCGCTAGGGTGTAGAAAAGAAGAGCTGCTCAGGAAGCAGCAGATGCATCAGCCTCTGAGCAAATGTATGCTAAACGTACAGAGAAAGAGTATGAAAACTATGAATGCACAAGTCAAGTGTATTCACTGCATGTTATCATGCAGTATGCCGTTACTGGTGATTAATAAACAAAAATGTGATAAATGATTCTTAGATGAAGTAAATAAAAAATGTGAAATGCTCCAACTTTCATATCAATGCACCTAAATGTTATGTCAAGTGCAAATTATGGAATATACA
>NC_041394.2:194512662-194642662 GCF_900747795.2 Erpetoichthys calabaricus
ATTTGACTTTTGAATTGTTAAGCATTTCTTGTTTATGTGTGAGTGTTTTCTTTTTGCCCAGAGCATATATCCATGTTCTTTGTAATTTGCTGTTTCCTGTTTTTATGAGTTACAAACTAATTTCCATTGTTTTGTGTAGACAGGTCTGGACAACATAACAGTCTCAAATCTGCTTAATCTAATTCGAAAGGGACTGGATCCTATTTTGGCAACAACATACCCTTGGCAGGAACCAGACGTGGGCAGAATGCCATTCCATCAGAAGACATAATGCATAATCAATCCATCTTAAATTCTGTCACTGTTTATGACTTGAAAGTAGTTGAAGATGTCTCATCTTAGCATGAGGTCATCATATTACTGAATAGGCATTATTACAAATTAAATATAATAAGGTGCAAAACAACTTTAATGTAAATACTGACTGGGGAGATTTGCTCTCTCTTCTGCCTGAATACACCTCCCCATTAATTGATTAAACCAATAATCGGCAATATTTTGCCTTTGGAAAGGTTATTCTAATTTTAATTCAAGCATTATATGCATCTGGGACCAACTGTGAAGGTGAAGCTAGAACATCAAGTAACACACAATGTAGTACCACACAGTAAGGTTTCACCGCTACAATTACAGATCACGTATGTTCAATAAAGATTTTGGCTTTTTAAACCAAAACAAAAAATCCCTAAATTCCTAGTAATGTATTTCATCAGATAACAATATTGTACATTCTGAAGCCCCTGTATTCCAAGTTAGTGTTGCGGGGACCGTGGCAGGTAGGCTGGTACAAGGCAGGAAACACCATGGACAAGACACTAATCCACTCATTTTACTATCATATTCACATGGGACTATTGTTAGAATCATTCATATAAATACTGAATACAGTTTAATTATGGGCTGTAGCAGTCAAACTGGAATACAGAGGGAAAATCTCATAGAGACATAGGGAGAAAGTGGAATACTAAAACACAGAGTGCCAAATTCTGATTCACTGTATCCATGACGCAGCAGTACTACACAGTGCAGTACAGTTCCACTTTCCTTCAGCATACAATTAATGAATAATTAAGTTTATCTTTAGTGGAATTTCTACTTACTGTTAAAGGTGTTACTTTCATTTGTAAATGATGAATACTGTAACATTGTAAATGATAATATTTAATATATAACACCAATTTCTGCATGACTTATGTTACAGATAAAGCTGAAAAAAAGTTTAAAGAAATAAATAAATAAATGATGTGGCAGAAAGTATCATTGTCATACCATTTTAGATTTCCATCTGACTATTGCACATATTTTGTTAGTACTTAATGTCTTCCAGCATTTGCATTTATCGTTGGTTCATTTACATTCCACTCTTTTTTTTTAATGATATTTCAGATATCTTGGTCAACATCTGGGATTTTCTCAAACATGGCAGTTTAGTGCTCATTTCTGGCCATACCTAGGCCTGTGATGTTGAATATTACATTATCCTATGAAAAATATTGATAAGTGGTTTATTCCTTTTAGCATTCAGTGACAAGAGGAATTTATGTTATAATAATTAACCACGTATCTTAGTTTTTCACAAGAAAGGTGGCTTTGTTTTTTCAGTAGTGCAATTTCTGTAACTTCATATAGCCCTTCTCTAAAGAATGATAAAGCTGATATATGGTGTCACCAGTTTGCCAAAAAACCGTTTAATAACCCCCCCAAAGCTTATTAATCCACTCTCTCCATTCTGACTGTAATATATTTGCAATTATAGGGCACTGTCCAAGAATGAATGTGCTACACATTTTGCCACTCCTTCTCCTTCTCTACTCTTTGTCGTCTTTGATATGCATACTGCTGAGCTTCTTTCAGGATATGAGCTTGTAGTCATATTAACTGTAACTCTGCTTTAAATATACTACAGTATATAGTGGTTCCTGTTTTATTTTTGGTGGTTTGTTGTGTTTACCAAGGTCACATAGGAAGTTTCAGATTGTCCCTATTACATTCAGTGTAAAAATTCATATAGATTCATTCAGGGATCCTACAGGTTTATTTTGTGGATAAAGACAAAGAACATGCAGTACTTTATGACTTTTTGTTATAGACTTGCTCCCTTAGATAAGTATACTAATATCTCAGATATTTTTTGACCACTTCCCAAAGGTGTCTGATTACTCATTATTATCCAGATGGAGAACTGTTAGTCAAACAGTGTAATTAATAATGCTATTGTTATTAGTTCAGGTTCTCCCTCTGTTGACTTGACAATGTTTTCCTGTGATTGCTTAGGTTTTCTGTGCCTACTCTGGTTTTCTCCCACATCTGTGCAGTCATCAGGTGTCTCAAACTTTTCCTGGCATAAGTGAATGATTATATCTAGCGATAGACTGGTATCTCTTCTAGGTTTGGCTCCTGCATTCTACATAATGTTGCCAGGATGTGGTTTTTGAAAAAAGATGTGAGGTCTAGTGCTCGTACCTAAGTGCAGAAGCATCACGTAATTGAACTTGTCGACACACTTATTTCAAGGTGTTAATTGCTTGCACTTTTTTATAATGTATTTTTCATTCCAACAGATGGCATATACAACTGACATTATAACCTAATAAATAACATTTTTAGAGCTGTTGATTAATTGCCATTAACATGAGCAATTAACGTGTACATTTTTGCAACTAAATTTTTAATGCGACCTCTAAATGCACTGCTTTCATCCAGTTTGAATGCACTTCACATGCTGTTAATGAACCAAATGGATCCAAGTCTATTAATAGTTGTAGCGAGTTACCTATGCACAAAAACTCAAGCATGATTTTATGGTTCTGTTTTTTAATATTTGTTTGTTTCTTTGTTAGTGCTTTTAGTATGTATTCTTGCAATAAGGTACTTCAAACCATACATATTGGTTTTCCAAAATATTACAGAAACCCTCTGGTGGTGTTGGGGGTGTTTCTGTTGTACAAAACTGCTCAGTAAACTAATAATTTAATATGCATTGGCAAGTTATTATTAAAACTATTTTGTATTAGAAACGAATCACTGAATTACGTATTTCTGCTTAACATAAAAGTGTTAATATGCTTGAAAGAACTACAATAAATCGTGATTTAATATACAATTAATTTTGATTAAAAATTTTAATCACACAGTCATGATTAAATTTTATAATCGAACAGCAGCCCTAGAAATTCTAAGAAAAGGCAGAGGAAGTGCTAATCCTACTCCCCCTCACACAGACTGAAGTAAATTATGGTATGTTCAAGGGGATATCAAACTAGGATCCTGGGGGGGTGGACTTTGTACCCTCTTTATAACTGTTAATGAAGTTTGTCATTTATTTACATGATTTATTCCTGCTCTCAATTTGCTATGTTAATGAGAGCTGATTACCAGAATGTTTAATGGACTTGACAGGGCTTAATTCTCACTCTATAATTCTTTTTTTATTTCCTTTTTTTTCATTTAAATTTTGCTTTATTAAGTTATTTTATGAGTATGTCTAAGGCATTGATTACACTGCATTTGTTTCCGGATTTTCAACAACACTGCTAATGTTGTGATGTGCCATCTACATTCATTACAGAATGTATTCCAGGGTATGGCACGTTGCAAACCTTAATGATCAATATGCCCAACAGAGTGTAACTACCTGACAGAAATTCACTGTTACATACAGTAGATATCTGTGCAAATATGCCCTGTGATGAACTGGCAACACCTTTCACACCAATGGTTTCAGGACTATATAATTATTCTTCACTGCAGTTCTCTACTGCCAACTAATGACATTAGGGAAACGGACCTGAACCCAGACGGTCCCTGTATGACACTCCAGTTGGCCTTGATTCCCTTCAGAATATTTTTGAAGCCCCTTCTCTAAGTAAAGTGCTTACACTTCTATTTTCACACACTCTGTAAGGGGGGAGGGGGGCTTTTTTAGTGGTGGTCTTACTAAATATTACAAAATGTCTATATATCAGACTAACCTAGCAGCAGTGGGCATAAGGCTAAAACCAACCAAATGTTTCTAAGTTGAGTTTGTTTATATTTTATTTACAGTCTTCAAAGTTCTATTTTATACACATTGCTTTTAGTAATCCTATGTTGTTGTTATTAATTTCATGACAAATACAATAATTAAACCACATGCATTAAACTTAATTTTAAAATATTAACCCTGCCCTTTAAATTCTGCTGTTTATTAATACATGACAATAACATATGTAAATTGCATTACAATTTGAAATATGTCTAAATCATTTAAGGTGAATTGTTGTTAAAGGATTACAATTTTATTTATTTAAAATTACATGTAAACCAACAGAAAATAATATTTGAGATTAATTAAGCTAAAGCTATTGCCATCTACTTGATTTCTGTTTTGTACTTACTTAACTTACTTGTAAATGGGTTATGGATACTCCTTGAGATGGGAGGATAACCTTTTAAACCATATTCAATATTTTATTAGTCAGATCAATCATTGATATTTTTATCATAAAAACAAATGCTCAGAAGAATCAAATAAAAAGATCACACATGTACTGGATGCAGTTTTAAAGACTTGTAAGTGATTATGCATGTTACAATCAGTTAAATAAATTTAGCAGCCAACCTGCTTGGAAAGAGATGGATAGCTCGGAGCGTTAGGCTGATGCCCAAAATTGCAGCTACAAAGGTAGAACTGGGAGACAGAGGTGAAGTACAAAGAGCAATAATGGTTTCTGGGCATGATTATAGATAGCATGTATTTAAAGTCAGCATGATATTAAATCAGACCTCAGATGGCTGAACTTCTGTTTGATAAACATCATTATAGTACAGCATGCCAGTATTCTGTACAGTCCCAGAAAGGTCATAGTTTAAACAAAATTGTCTGACAACTATGTATGCAAGAGGTGTTTGGGATGTGCATTACCTGACTACTGCTTTGACCTCTGAGACCTCTACTTGCATATGGAAAAGAAGCTGTGTGTTTTTAGTCACTCCTAATGCCTCTTTGAGGTTGCTTAGCTGCAAGTCTTTTTAAAAGATGAGATAATTACTACAGACAGAAAAAATTATCCATAGCCCAAAAATAATAGTATGCAAGCCTAAATCCTAACCTAACAAGCAGATATTAGCATAATGAATTGCATTTGAATAGCAAACAAGTTAATTGCCTTGGAGCAAAATCATTAACTCATTTTAGACTGTTTGGGCTTTTGTAATACATTCAGGCTTAGGAAGAAATATTAACTAGCAAACTTCTTTCATCTCCTCACATACAGAATGCTTCCCTTATTAAGCTTTTGCTTAGAGTTGCTTAATTGAGTGCAGGAATAATTAATTAAAATATTTTAAACATGGAAAACCAGTAGTACAGAAGGAAGTGTGGCTTTACAGCATTTGGGTTCCTTTTTTGATTGTCAATTTTCCAGGCTTTGTGAGTTCTCCACTTGTCCAAATATTTTTTTAGCTCTTTTCCAAATGTTATTATGTAGTGACTCCAGACTGGCATGGGTAAGCATGTGCCATGTCATGGTTCTCTTTATCTTCCAGAGCTGATTACTCTACCTAGCACACACTTATGTAAGGATATCTTCTATGGACATTTTAAAATGAATGTTTATAAATGTATTATTTTTAGCTCTTATATACATTATTTGACATTCAGTTATCTACTACATGTATTACGTGAAGACTGAAGAAAATGCACTGTAGGATAAACACTACATAAGTTACTTAATTTTGTAGGTTAGTATGATCACAGGTATACAATTAATAAATTATTTTGATTTTTTCATGTGACTTTTGTATATTTGTGGGTGCTGAATTTGAAAATGAAAACCATTTTTTTGTATCACATAAATAATTTTAACCAAACACATTTTTACCTGTCAGGTGTAGGTTTTTTTTTTTTTTTATTTTGACACTGTCATTAATCAAATGATTTGTTTAAATGTTAAATTTTTAAAACAAAACAGTTATTTTATTTGATAATAAGTTCAGAATATAACTGGAATGGAACACTGTGAGTGTCCTAGCAGCAGGTAGCCTCCATGTTTGGGCCAGTCCTTCCTCAACTAATGATATGCTTCACTGGAGTATAGCAAAAAATACCTCAGTGTGACTCAGTCAGTTGATCACTGCATTTTTATTTTGTTTTATGTTTAATTCATATTATGGCCTCTAGAGGTTGTGTGAACAGTCCTATGTTTGTGGAAAGTTTGTGGTAAAAACATTAGAACAATCTAGATGAGAACAGGCCATTCAGCCCAAGTGTGGTTTTTAAAAGTCCCTAAAGTCTTTCTGTCTACCAAACTACTTGGATGTGTTCCAGGGCTGGAAGCTACACACCAACAATCCTCTGTTCTTTCGACACAATGCACTGTAGAGCTGTCTGAGCAGCAGCTGTGCAGCTGACCTACCACTCACAAATACAATGGATTAAAATACTCTCTGTGGTGCAATGATAGTAGGTCAGCAGCACCTGTTGAGGGAGGCCAGATTTTTTTCAACAACCTTAAGAAAAACAGCCATTGCTGTACCTTCTTCAGCAGTGATGCAAATTCTAAATCACTCAGTTCCTTCTTAGTTGTCCCTTGTACTGCTGGGAGGTTATCTACTTCCTCACTGTGAACACCTCAGTAAAATGCGAGTTTAGAGCATCCATTACTTCACTGTTAGTAGTTTTTTAATTCTTCTTTACTGTTGCTTATTACAATAGTGAGAATGATGTAAATAGTAAGGTGGAAAATTTTAATATTAAGGTGAGAGCTGCTGCTGACATAGTCACACCTGAAAAGATAGTTAAAAAATCTTCTAGTACTGTTATACCATGTAAGACCCAAAGAGTGTCTGATCTTAAGAGAACATGCCGGAGAGCTCAGCATAAATGGAGAAAAACTAAACTTACTGTCCATTATGAAATATTGAAGGTTAAAATAACAGAATACAACAACATAGTCTGTCTTGAAAGGCACTGTTATTTCTCTAGAATTATAAATAACAATGCTAGTAATCCCAGAGTCTTATTCTCTATGATTGAGCGTCTGCTAAATCCAGGTCACTCAATGGAATGCCTCCAAAAAACTTCCAGTGAAACTTGTGAGGCTTTTGCTGTATTTTTTAATCAAAAAATTAATGATATTAGAAATAATATAGTACATCTCCCCAAAACTGAACAACTTAAACCCTGGTACTCTATTTTAAACAAATTAAATTCTTTGACCAGGATAGATTTACCTGATTTATATAAAATAATTTCTCAACTGAGACCTCTCCACCTGCATCCTCGACCCAATACCAACAAGTTTTTTCAAAGAAGTATCGGGAGTACTAATTGATAGAATTCTTGACATAGTAAACTCGTTATTAGATACAGGGGTCTTCCCAGACTGTTTTAAGAATGCTGTAGTTAAAGCCCTGCTCAAGAAAAATAATCTTGACTCCTCTGCTTTTGAAAATTTTACACCTATTTCTAACCTGCCTTTCTTAAGTAAAATTGTAGAGAAGGCAGTCATTATGCAGCTTAATGATCACCTCAATAAACATGCTATACATCTTGATAAGTTTCAGTCGGGTTTCAGAACAAATCACAGTACAGAAGCTGCACTCATTAAAGTAGTAAATGACTTGCGGGTAAATGCAGACAGAGACCAGTTATCTGTTCACATTCTCTTAGATCTGAGTGCTGCATTCGATACCATTGATCACAATATTCTTAGAAATCGCCTTACTCTATGGGTGGGCCTCTCTATCAGTGTCTTAAATTGGTTTGAATCCTACCTGGCAGGTAGAAAATTCTTTGTAAGTTGTGGTAATTATACTTCAAAGACCCATAATATTCTATATGGTGTTCCACAAGGCTCTATCCTGGTTCCGCTGCTCTTTTCGATTTACATGCTTCTGTTAGGTCAGATTATCTCGGGGCATAACATGAGCTACCACAGCTATGCTGATGACACACAGCTGTATTTATCAATAGTGCCTAACAACCCCGACTCTCTTGATTCACTGACACAAAGTCTTACTTGTGTTTCTGAATGGATGAGTAGTAATTTTCTCAAACTAAATAAAGAGAAAAAAGAAATGTTAGTGATTGGCAATAATGGATATAATGAGGTTATTAGAAATAAACTACATGCATTAGGATTAAAAGTCAAGACGGAGGTAAAGAATTTAGGGGTAACTATTGACTCTGACCTGAATTTTAAATCACATATTAATCAGATTACTAGGACAGCATTTTTCCACTTAAGAAATATAGCAAAAGTTAGACCCCTTATAACATTGCAAGATACTGAGAAATTAATCCACGCTTTTGTTTTCAGTCGACTAGATTACTGTAATGTTATCCTCTCAGGACTACCCAAAAAAGACATACAGTAAATCGATTGCAACTAGTGCAGAATACAGCTGCTAGAATCTTAACTAGGAAAAGAAAATCCAGCACATCTCTCCAGTTTTGATGTCACTACATTGGTTACCTGTGTTATTTAGAATTGACTTTAAAATCCTACTTATAGTTTATAAAGCCTTAAATAATCTCACTCCATCTTATATTTCGGAATGTCTTACACTTTACACTCCAAATCGTAACCTTAGATCTTCAAATGAGTGTCTGCTTAGAATTCCAAGAGCTAAACTTAAAAGAAGTGGTGAGACAGCCTTCTGCTGTTTTGCACCTAAAATCTGGAATAGCTTGCCAATAGGAATTCGCCAGGCTAATAAAGTGAAGCACTTTAAAAAACTGCTGAAAACACATTACTTTAACATGGCTTTCTCATAGCTTCATCTTAGTTTAATCCTGATGCTCTGTATGTTCAATTAATTATAATTATTATTCATGGTATTCATTTTCAAAATCCGTACTAACCCCTACTTTCTATTCTGTTCTTTTTCTGGTTTTCTGGGGTGGCGACCTGCACCACCACCATCTGATCAAAGTACCGTGATGTCCCTACATTGATGGATTAAAGGCCAGAAGGCCACATGACCGTCATCATCAAGTTCTTCCATGAGAACCCTGAATACAATGAGGACTGATCATTTATGTTAGGTAGAATGCCTAGAGGGGGCTGGGCGGTCTCATGGCCTGGAACCCCTGCAGATTTTATTTTTTTTCTCCAGCCGTCTGGAGTTTTTTTCTTTTTTCTGTCCTCCCTGGCTATCGGACCTTACTTTTATTCTATGTTAATTAGTGTTCCCTTATTTTAATTCTTATTTATTTTGTCTTTTTTCTTTTTTTTTCTTTTTTTCTCTTTCTTCATCATGTAAAGCACTTTGAGCTGCATTATTTGTATGAAAATGTGCTATATAAATAAATGTTGTTGTTCCTGATGCACTTCATACTTGATTGTTCTTTTACCACTAAAATACTGAAATAATCTATTTGTGTAATTTTTCACCTTATCTACTATATTCCTCTTTAATTATCTTTTATTGTAGTCTCTCTAATATTCTTCTTAATGGTTGCCCACATTTCTCATATGCCCTCCAATTCACATTGGAGTTATTAGTCTTATACACTTTATACAGCTGTTTTTCCCTTTGCAGCTTCTTTTTTAACTCTTTATTAATCCACTGAGGAGTTTTTTATTAATTTCCTACTAACTCCAAATTTAGGTATGTACCTGTCCTGCATTACACATAGAATGTTTTCAAACCTGTTCCACTGGTCCTCAGCTGTTTCCACACTTAAAAGCTTATCCCAGTCAATCCTCCGCAGCCTTTGGCTCATCTGCTCAAAATTTGCTCTACCAAAGTTAAACTTAACAGTTTTAGTCTGTATCCACGCTTTTCCAAAGCACTGAGAATTGTATTATATTATGGTCACTTGACGCTTATGGTTCAATAATCTCTACATCCCCAATTCTATCTTGATTATTACAAAATGCTAAATCTAGACAGGCTTCACCCTACATTGGTGCATCCCTGATTACTTCTAAAAACTCCTGCTCTGGTGCTCCACTATTTGCAAGGTTATCCCAGTTAATATTCGGGTACTTAAAGTCCCCCATGACAATAATATCTCTCTGTAAACTTTCCTTTTTAATATTAATAAAAAGATGTGCGTTGAAATTACTGTCTACAATGGGTGGTCTATAATATACTCCTAAAATAAGGCCTCTTTCCCTAATGCTTTCCAGGCAAAACCACATGTCCTCACTAAGATGGGCTCATTGTCCCACTGAAGAGGACTTGAGTTTAAATTCTGTTTGACATAAACAGCAACCCTATTTCCATTTCTGTTCTGTCTGTCCTTCCAAAAAATGTGCATCCCTCTATGTCATACTCATCCCCATATTTATTATTTAGGCAGTTTTCAGTTATTTACAGTTAACACAATTATGCTCCTTTATATACAACTCCAGCTCACTTATTTTATTTTTGATAGTTCTAGCATTAAGGCAGCTATTTTTTACTCATTTTACTTTTACATTCAAATGTTGAATTAAAATTTACATTACTATGCACTTTTATTTTCAAACTATTGTTTGTTCCTCTATGTACAGTTCTAAACCTGGTCTGTCCCGAACTTCCTGCCACACCATCGCCCCCCACCGCCTTTCAGTAGTTTAAACAATCCTCAACTAACCTACTCATATGCTTCCCGAACACATTGGTGCCCCTCCGGATCAGATGTAACCTGTCGTGGCAGAACAGATCCCATCTGTTCCAAAAAGAGTCCCAATGCCCCATATACCTATACCCTTGTACCCTACACAAAGATTTGAGCCGCACATTCAACCTTTTGATCCCCTCAATCTCAATCTCTAGTGCATGGCAGAGGCAGAACTTTAGAGAAGACTATCTTCTCAGATTTACTCCTCAGCCTGGCACCTAACTCTTTAAATTTGTATAACAGAACTGACAGACTACACTTATATTTGTCATTTGTTTCAACATGGACAATGACATCTGGATCCACCCCTGTCCGGCCAAGACCCTATCCATACTTCCAGGGAGGTCTCCCACCAGTGCACCCAGAAGGCAACATTCCGTACGAGACTCTGTCTGTCAAGCAAACCTGTACTTCAATACCCATAATGACTGAGTCCCCAACTATCACTACCTCTCTCTTTCTGGGAACTGTTTTTGAGGTGGCCTGTTGTGGCTTCTCATTCCTGCATACCACATCAGAATCTTAACACTTAATAATAATAACAGTTCCAATTCTGGGGTTGCTGCCCCTGGACAGTGTGCACACTTTACCTTGCGCCTTATGACCATCACCCACTTATATCTACCTATTTGGGCTGGAATCCCATCCCGTATAACCTTAGGGGTGCACACAATCTCTCTAAAGGATGCCTGGGCCAGGTCCGTCAATTTTCTACTGCAACGCAGGCCAGCCAACTCCTCGCTCGAGGTGCTGGATTAGCTGGCATCTCCTGCAGATGTAACCATCATACAAGACTGGCTCCTCCAAGCAGCCATCTAAAAAGTCCAATTGGACTTGTAATGCACTGGCCTCATTATTAAAATGTGAGTTACGATTATTAAAACTACCTTAATTTTTTTTTATTTTACTAAAATTAAATGATTTAACTTAATAGTAAAACTAAAAAAATTTAAGCCCAAGAAATGAGAGTAAAGAGCTACTACAGTTATTTTACACCTTCTGGTCCCTTACACTCCTATAATGTTCTTCTGACCCTAAACTGCCTGCTGTTTGTTCCTCTATGAGATTAACTTCTCTGTCTGTTCTCCTACTATGGCTATTCTTTACTTAACACTAGAATTACCAGAGCCTATGAAAAAACTCCTTAAATCCCTTCACACCTCTCCGTCAGCGTCTTTTGTCTTGTAAATGTGTCAATAAGCCCAAGCAGAAAGCAGCCTGCTACACCATCCCCCCCACCGCTGCAGAATGGGGAAAAAGTTCTCCCAGTTCAAGCCTTGATTATCTGGGAGTGAGCTAAATAGAATTGTATAGAGTAAATAATTTCATGTGTGTTCTGTGTCTACAACAATCTATGTAAACACATTGTTAAAACAGAAATGTTTTTCATGATTTAGTAATAAATAACAAAATGAACTGTATAATGTGTGAAGGCTGATGGCCAAATATCAAATAAACACTTTCACAAAAGGTGCAAGTACAATACGACAGCTTCCGTTGTGCAGCGGTAAGAACTGCTGAGATATAATCCAGAGGTTGTGAGTTCAAAACCAGCTTGCCCATAAATTTACCGTTTTGAGTAGTGAGCTGCTCTTAATATTAATATTATACAATAAAAACATACATTTGATTTGTGTCTGTAACAGCCGATGTAAATTTATAGTACTTGTAAAAGTTAGTGTTTTTTTTTTTACTTTTATTCTCTCAATCACGATCACGATACAACAGCCTTCTTCGTATCTCACAGTCACTTGAATTTTTTTTATTCAGTTTTATTGAGTGTTCCTGTTCACGCTGAATTAGTATCCATTTTATGGTCCATGATGTCAATGCCGCACTGACAAAAAACAGAGACATAGGTATATATGATATTTGAAATAACTCATTTTAGAACCTGTATAGTACATTTAGGAAAACATTGTGGCACTGATGCAACATTATTCATATTATTCATATTCATTCATGACCACACAGGTAAGTGACCTCACTTCCGGCCTAACCCTAACCATTTAATAGAACATAATCGGCTGGAAGTTGGCGCTCATTTCTGAACCTTCGTCTGGCCATACTACCCTACAGAAGTCATTTACTTGAAGCCTTAGTGCTGAAAGGAAATTCAGAGCTCTTTGTTTTTGTCATTTTTCCCTTTTTCAGTTTTTCTAACATTGCAGCTATTAGATAGGGTGCTCAGAAGGGACTCCAACCGTTTTTACATTTCTTTGCCTATTCTATTTTTACACAGTGTATGTATAACTAGCCACATTTAATAATTTCAAAATATTTGCTAACTCTTGCTCTATGTGCTTTCCTCTGTATTCACATGTGTCTGAACAGCTCTTCATTGGCACTGCCTTTCTCGAGCGCATTCCTGTAACGCCTACTTCTCAGACTCAACCCTCCTGTCTGGTTTTATACTTGCCATCTTTGAAGACGACTTTCTCAGCATGTTGCATATGCTTTTACTCCTCCTTGTATATCTCACACTCACATTTCCGCTTTTGTTGCATCACCAAAGCCAAACTGACCAATTAGATTGCTCTGAGGGACTGGACACGCAGACCTTAGTGTTTCATTATATAGTAAATTCCTGTGCAAAATCAACTTTCTACAACAGTCTGCAAGAGGAACACAAGAATTTGAGTATATCTGTTGCTTTAAAGATGGCAAATAACAATGTGTTTTATACCTTAAGAAATAAAATTGCTCTTTTAAATACAGTAAGTTCTTTAGTAAATGAGAAAACAGGTAGGGAAAGGGTTAAGGACAGGAAAAGTGCCCAGGGATTATTATTAATGATTTCTGTCCAGAGCATATTTATAGTATTTTCCCGTTCATTTTAACTTACAAAGCAAAATAATAATTGCAAAATAATTACTAATCATTTATAATGTAATATTACATTAAAATACTATAATACTGTACATGTAAACAGTAATTAAAAAACTTACCATGACTATTAATATTATTTTTATTATCAGTAATGGTAAGTGCATGTATGAAAGTGGTAGTCAAAAATTTTTAAAGTATTGAAAAAATTAGCATAACTCACAATATAGAGCACCCTTGCTGCTGTAAATTACTAAATATATACTGTATCTAAAAGGCTGTTACAAAACTAAACAAAAACATGAAATCTATTTAAACTGCAGCACACAAAGTACATATTACTCATAGCAAGAAGTAAACAAATTACAACGAATGCACACAATTTAAAAATAATATACATATACAACATATATTCTCCTGTACACAAATGACATACAAAAATATCAAAAATAATTCTGATCATGCCTTGAACTGAATGTGGAACACCAAAGTGCAAATGTTATAAAATTCAGCAGAAACCAGCGATACACTAAATGTTCAAAAATCAAGCTGAAAATGATCTGAAGTGATGAAAATCTAATTAAAGAGAAATCAGCAGTAACTTGATCGGCCAATGTATTTTGGGACAGAAAGTCCCTTCTTGAGGTGCTGTGTATTTATTTGGTTACAGTCAATTTTCAAAGGCTTATAAAGAAAGTGACATTTTAAAATAAATCACTTTTACATTACAGTAGCATACTATAAACATTTTTACAGTATATACTGTCTAAGAAGATCCGTATACATATTTTATGGGTATTACTTTTGTTATTTATACTTTTAGTTGTTATTTATCCCATATACATACATACTATGCATATACCGTTTGTGAGTCTGTTTATCTACATTAATTTAAAACATGTATATATCTATATATATGTATATATACACAGTGTAATATTCAGTAAATGAAAGAAACAGATTACTATTACTAAACCTGAATACTTGTAATATTAAAATATCCATAAATTTGCCTTTCCTGTCTTGATTTTAGAAATTAAATACAGGCAAATGAATTACCATAATTTGCTCTTAGAAGATTAGCATCACAATACCCTTTGCAATGCATTATCAAAGGAAACTCTTGAAAACTTTTTTTTTTTTTTTAGTTAAAGCAATTTTTATATGTAACAAACGATAAGAGGGGTGCCAAATGTTCCTGTCTGGCCAATTTCCTCATTATTTTTAAATAAGGGTGTTGCTAGGCTACTTAACTCTGAAGTCCACTTGGACCCCGCAACACATCCCACGATGACTCTATCTTGTTTGCTCCTGCCTGTGCTTGTGCCAACACAGCACTCCTATGAGACCAGTGCTAAAGGCTATTATTTTGCAAAAGAGACTGGAATCTGCACTGCCTTTAGCCACAGCCGTGACTTATTTCTTTCATCACTCAGATTTTTTTTTTTTTTGAGGTACACACATAGGATGCAATTTTTCTCAGTTAATAAAGGTTATACTCTCAGCAGATTTAAAAACACTCTCTACCTTGACTACAGGTTTTGCCAGTAGCCTCATATGAAGAATACTGCACATTTATTTTTACACACAGCTTTATTATGCATCATTGCAGATTTTTTTGATATTCCATGTACTCTTAAATTTGGACCCCTTTTTCTAAATGAATTTATGTGCTTTTCAAGATCATCATATTCCTGTCGAGTTAGAAAGACTTTACTATTTCTTTTACAGGGGTCACCATATTACCCTCTGAACTGCATTGAAGTGATATGCCTGTGATATTTAAGTTACACAGTAATTATAAATATTTTTTCCCATCCTTAAAAGGTAACATTTCAAAACCAATAATAATAAGTGCAGCATATTATACAAGGTATGATATAATAGAGTTTGTGCTTGTGAGTCCATATCTGGCATACTGTGAGGAGGTTTTCTCCACAAATTACAACACAGACCTAACAGTGTTAAAACATCCAGAGGATTTATGAACTCAGGTGATAGTCCATGGTCATTGTATCTTAAAAAAGCAAGGATAAAGCAATGACAAAAAAGCATTTTAGATTACGAAGGGGTCCGTGCCCTGATTGGGTATAGAAGATTGGGTATTCTGTCCTCCGATTGTCAAGACTTTCCACTAAGGTTTGAAATATGCCCTATGTTATTATGGAAAACTTTGCGAGAAACACCCAATTAACAACGCAATTTCAGCAGCTGGTGAAAAGCAGAAAGATAAGGTACAGTATATTATTGGAAATCTCAGCTGCCTAACTTTATGGGCAGGCTAAAGCATGGACTTGTCTTCAATAATTCTGTAATGAATAAGGTGTGAAATATGCCCAGACACAGACAGACGCAGAGACAGCCAGATGTCCAAAAGCACACACGTTTATTTACACAACTACACAAACCAACACAAGAACAGCTCACAGTCCTTTTCTTCTCACTCTCTTGCCACTTCTACTCCACTCCTAGCAAGCTCTGTCCTGTTCCACCCGACTCTGGCTCTCGAATGGAGTGAGGCAGCCCCTTTTATCACGCTCTGGATGTGCTCCAGGTGCTCTGTGATGGTTGTCTGGCAGCAGTGTGGCAGAAGTGCTGTCCTTGCACCCGGAAGCACTCCTGGCATACACAGTTCCTGGTTCAGCAGCAATTCCTAGTGTGGCGGAAGTGCTGTCCTCGGGTCCCCACAGGTCCTAGCTCCATCTCCGTGGCCCTGATGGAATCCAGGGGGGCTGCCCTCTTACGCCCAGGGAAAGATAATGCCCTTCTCCTGGTCCGTCCTTCTTCCAGGCGTCCCGGTGGGGCAGGAACCCTGGTCGTCTGCCACAAAGGCTTGAAAAAGGCAAGTTACAAATGGGTCACCCATGGCTTGTTTGTGTATTGTCACAGATACATTGGCTATCATAGGGTCAACAGGATGGATGCTAGCTGTTATGTTAAAATATACAGAATAGAATGGAAGATGATTAAGAGTAAATTTCTCAGGATTTCAACTTCTTCAAATAAAGATAATTTGTCAGGAAATACTAAGACTAAATCAAGAATATACAATTTGTATTACAAATTTGTGTTACAAATACTTATTGCATTTGTGTATATAGTTATCTAAGCATATACTGTATGTATAGTTATAGTTATTTAAGGATATATTTATGGAGTTGTCTCTGAACACCTGGAATAATACTTGGTACACTTCATTATATCCACAAAAATGTGTTTTTATTTATAACCCCAAATCAGAATAAGTTGGGATGGTATGGAAAAATCAAATAAAAAAAAATTAAATATGTGTTTACAGGAAGAACGGGACAAAATAACACCTAAAATGATTCATCGCTTGGTATCCTCAGTGCCTGAATGTCTTTTTAAGTGTTGTGAGAATGAATATCAACATTACAAAGTGGTGAAAGCTTTACTGTTCCAACTTTTTTTAGAATGTGTTGGAAATGCAGGAATGAATGTATATTAAAAAATGAAATGAAACTTGACCAGACAAAACATGAAATATCTTGGGTTAATACTGTCTGCAATGAAATAACAGTCAAAGTAAGAATCACTGAATATTTTTTTTTACATTTTCTATACCACCCCAACTTTTTCTGATTTGGCATTGTATGAAACATGCACAAAAGAAAAGGGTAAATAAAGAGGAAACTCAAAGTAAAAAAGGGAAATAGTAGCACAAACTATATACTCTTGCCCTTCTGGGTCTTTCTGAACAGGCTTTGTTCCCGTCTGCCTGGTGGGTTGGCTTGCCCACTTACCAACCTCCCAAGAACTGTAAAGTACAGGGTGAGCACAAAGTCCATATACCCCTATCTTTAGGAGCATTTACAGGAATAACCATGACAATTTGGTTCCTGTGGACATCAGCCCAAGTGTCCCCGGTATTTCGAGGTGTGTTTCCGACATCCCGTCTGGTGCTGCCACCTGCTGCCGCTCAAGAAATCGCAACAACGTGGCGGTTGTTCCAAGACGAAGCGATGGGTGACACAAGTCAGGAAGCTTGTGATCTGATGCTGCACCAATTTCCAACAAATGCTGAGAAGGAAAAGGTTATGTTCTGTGACGAGTGCATGATTTATTGCAATCCCGCAATTGAAACGTGTTTTTCTGGGGAAAAGAAAATCCACATTTCTTTGAAGAAATTGAGCATAGCCCACCACACGTGATGATCTGGGCTGGAATGACAGCACAGCATTTGTTTGGTCCTTATTTTTTTTGATGGTTCTGTTAACCAAATCAGTTATCTGGAAATGCTGAATGGCTGGCTCATCCCGCAACTGAGAAACCAGATCTCTGGTTTCTGCACTGATCTCATAACTCCAGATAATGCACTCTGGGGGTTTATCAAAGAAGACGTGCGGAAGCGCCGTACGATGAGCTGAAACATGTGGTTCGCGCAGCGTTCCAGAAAGTCACCCCGCAAATGTTGCAGAACATGAGCAGGAGAACCTGGCAGCGCATTCGGCTATGCAGAGATCATGGAGGGACCCATACAGATGTTTTGGATTCCTAAGAGGTAACCTTTAGCTTTCAAAATCCTCCCAAAGATAGGGGTATATGGACTTTGTGCGCACCCTGTACTATCTATTCCTCTCGTCTTCTGTCTGTCATAAAGTATCTTCTCTTTTGATGCCTGACTTCTAGTGTCCAGGCAAAGTGTTTCTACTGCACTCTTTCTATTATGATTTTCAGGCCTCCAAAAATTCAAAAACGCCTATATTTTCAAAAGAGCCTCAAAACTGAAAGTAGACTTGGGTGTGCAACTCAAAATCAAGCCTACACAAAAAGACAGAGGCCTCTAAATGCTAGAGAGAGTGAGAGTGGAAACCCTGGTCCAATGAACAAAATAATACTTCTTCAAATATTAAAATTTATTCACATAAAGGTTAAAATGAAAATACAAAGAATTTAGTAAAAAAGAGAATGTATTAATAGAATGAGTCTTTAAAGATGCAACACAAAAGCAAACAAAAAAAAATCTTTAAGAGACAATAACCAAATCTAAAAAGTGAAAGTAAAAAACCTTGAAATCTAAATAATCAAAACAGTAACATCACAAGTAAAAGCTAAAGCTTCAAATATTAACTGATGGCATCTCAGACATTTACATAGGCTGCAAAATGTCACAGTTGCAGCATTAGGGGCCCCACCTCCTTTGGCTCAACCTACAAAGCACAAGATATATAACAAACCAAATTAAGATAAGTGGATATTGAAAAGAAAGCAGTAAATAAAGAGGAAACACCAAATACCAAATAAAAATAACATAATACCAAAATATATCAAACTAAAATATATTAAGCAATCTAAGCTAAAAAAAAGTACAGCACATTATCATTCCTACTCTTTTCAACAGAATCACAAATATAAATGTTAAATATTAATAATAACAGATTGGGCTTGTCAAAGGTTAAAAAGGCTTCTGCTTTTTAAAGAAAAATTTAATAATAATTTAATAAAGTACAAAGGTGGTGCCACTCTTTCTTCTCCTTTTTCATACCTGACATTTCTTTGCCTCCCTTCTTATACTTCCCTTCAGTGGCTAACAATCACGTACAGTAATACGCACATTGGTTAAGCATTTGAAGAAAATGTGACCTTCGGAAAAGGAATGTGCTATCTGTAAAAAAAGACAGTATGTCCAAAATCTTAGAGTGAGCATCAGGAGAAAGACCTGAGTCAAAGGCCTAAAGCAAGGGTCAAAACAGAAAGTACTAAAAGAGAGAAATATCAGAGCTATATCGTAAACCACAAATCAAAGCAGAGCTTTGTTTCAAAATACCAGTAATTAAAAGTTAAAAGTAAGAAGTTTGATCCATTCTCAGATATTGTGATTAATTAACTTCTAACCAAAATTCTGATTGCAGAATTTGATTGCTTTGGTGTTAAAACCCACAAAATGACATGAAGATGATTTTTCTAGCTTTAGGGAAGTCTGAGAGAAATGGAAAAGAATCTTCAATCATAGCAAAAAGGCAATTTCCCGACATCTAATCTCTTCAACCTTCAAAAGAGATGGAGATTTCGGTGTAAAGCCACAATAAAGAACAAAAATTTTTTTATTGTGCTAGACTGATGAGTTTGCAGTTCATTTGGACCACAACATATTTAAGCCCACACTTCTAGAAACACGTACGCAAAAAGAAATCGGGAGATGAATCATAATTTAAAAAACCCAAAGGAAATGTGTTTATTGAGAATTTATAAATAACCTAATGATTAATCCAAAATGCTAACCAGAATCAAAGACTAAACAGAGATAATAATACACACATAATAATGTGGCAATTCTCTTTTAAATATTCATAAACTCAGATTGAGTATACACTTGTTGCCACACACACACAGTGCAACTTCCCAGACTCCATCCCAGTAAACCATACAACATGTCATGGCAATGAAAACACAACACAACATCACTCATGGTGACAATGTAAAAAATTAAAATAAAAAAAATGGGTCTCCCAAAAGTGGACAAGAATCAAAAAAAAAAACCCACAGTGGTAGCATTATTAGGTATCATAAGCAAAATGTGTGTTATAATTTTGTACCTTTATGATTTTTTTATGCACATAACAATTTTGGGGGACTGTTTATTTCTTGTTTCTTTAGATTTTGTAAAGTGTGGAATTCAGTTTCATCCATTTTCTACTTTTATTTTGATTTGGGATTCAGTATTTTATATATTTTGTTATGCTTTGGAAAACCCATGATGTCATTTTGTTCTTTTAGTGGGTGCTGCCATTTTGAGCTCTAGCTGCTATGATGTAGGTACCTCTTGCTATAGAGCATGTCCCAGAAGTTGCATCACATAACATCAATGGTGAGATGTTTTTTAAGTTGCTGTCACATCTCCATCCTAGTCCAGGTTTGTAGATAACCTTTCTAAAAGTATTTCGGATAGTTATGAACCGTCTTATTTGACAACAAACTTATTTGACAACTTAAGCATTTACAATTTTGACCTCAGCTAGACTACTGGTAAACATTTCATACTTAATCGTTTGGTCCTGTTTTCAAACTGCTCTAGTGGCCTGCCAGTTTTCACCTGTGACATAACAGTATGGGACGGCAAGATTAAGAAGTGCCACAAGGAGAGGACAAGGATTGGCAGCATCAAGTAAAATACAGAGGTGGTAAGAAATATGTAGTTACTATATAATAGTCTTTGACAATTTATTACAAGTATATATAAATAAAGCCATATGCTTTATGAGTTATTAAACATAAGGACAATGACTATAACTTAAGGGTTAACTAAATGTAACTTAAAGGTGAAAGTGTAAGAGGTTTCTGCCTCATCATAGAGAAACTACCAGTGCAATTTTCTACGTTTACAATGAGGTAAATGAGTAACAAACACCTGTGAAGAAAGCTGGAATAAACTGATGGGAAAGCCCATACACTACTCCTATGAATTGATGGTAAGATCAATCCATGGTGCACCTTTCTTAATGAAGCAGTGTTCAGAATAATGGAAGAATCTACATGAGTCGGAAATTACTGGTGCCATTATTCGATTAAAGGAGGTAATAAAATTCTGCATATTAACAGTCAGATGACGTGATGCATTAGATGAGGTGATGTAATCAGAAAAAAGTATAAAAGCAGAGGGATTGTTTTAATTGATCACTCACTCCATGGACTGAGACATTTATGCACAACTCTGTGCAAATAAAGAAATGTTCTGCAGTCTCATCTGGGCTTCGTGACTGCCTTTTTGTAAAATGGAAGAAAGTTTTTTTCCATGACAGTGGCAGTATCAATGATCCACACAAAATGAAACAAAATATGGCAGCATCAAGAAGTGGTACATACCTCTCATCGTTAAAAACAAAAAAAAATGTTTTTTAACATTTTGTAAATGAGAGCACAATAACTAGTCTGGAATTTACTTTGTGAAGCTGCATATCTAGTAGAGATCAGAAACAAAACTGAGTATATTCTAGTGGCATTGATCGTGAGGAAGGAACCAACTCTGTTAGGGATTATGCATACACCCATACTTACTCCTGTTAATATGAACTGACTTCCCACTCATCCTAACTGCATATTATTGGCATGTGGAAAAACAATGGATTACTTGGTGAAAAGGCCACACTAACATGGGAAATTTAAAAACAGTGACCATTACTGTAACAGCTACTGTACATCAAAAGTGCACTCTTGTAAGATGTGTTAGTTTATTCAACTGTTTTGTAGATTTAAAGGTTTAAATTTGTTAATTTAACAAAGTCATCATGGGTCTGTTTACTGAAACAAAAATTAAAAATAAATTTCTGTGAAAGTACACTTACTAGAACAACACTAATTAAGTCCTGTCAATCTAAATGCAGTTAATAATGTAGAACAGCCTTTATTTCTTAATTGAATGTTAAATAACTTTGAAAGTGTGACCAAATCAACTTATGAACAGGATGCAGAGTCAAATAATGTGCTGATTAAAGTGCATTAGACCATTACATTGTTAAGCTGTCTTTTAAATTACTTGATTAAAAATTACAGATAACTTTCTTTTATTCTGCTTGATTTGTGTTGTGTGCTGCTTTAATCTGTTCACAATAATATGCACACAGAGTATACCTATTATATACAAATGCACAGCAGACAATTTATCCATTTAGTTATTGTAAAACATCAATTGCAGGCTCGTTTGCTGCACAATTACAAAAATGTCTATATCTTGAGATGACTTCTTTGTAATTGAGTGACCTCTGAGTTCACTGTTGGATAAAGGAGTTTGTTTGGAGGGATAGCATTTAATTATCAGACTATGATGTTCTGAATGGCAGTGTGGCCCATAGACATCTTCAAAGACTGTTTTATAAAACTATATATCCTCTCTTTCATCTGCTTTGCATTACTTTTCTGTTGGGGAAGGCATGGAAAATTACTGTTGTTATGGCACATTTTCTTTAATATTAGTTTGTTTCATTGAATTATAATCTGAGGATAAATTTTTGCTTTTCAGAAACTACTATCGGCAAAGAAACTGCTGAAATTGAAAACTTTGTCTTAAAAGTATTGTTTCTTAAATGTTGTCACTCTGGGACATGGACATAAAGCTTGTTCCTCATGTTCATGCATGACTTTAATTTATCACAACAATAATGGTATAAGTATACTCAAGGAACTCTGTGTTCAAAGATTTGTACTACTGTTATCTACCCATAACTTTTCTAAACCTGCTTATATAGGTTGAGGGTTATGGGAAGCAGGAATCAACCCCTGATTGGATGCCAGTTCATTTCAGCACATGTTCACTAATGGGAACAATCAAGCTGATGTCACCTACAAGATGAGAATTAAAGTGAATGCTGTCTTTTGCACCATTGTGGTCCCTTCTACATGCAATGTAACGCAAATAGTGTAACTACAGTGTAACTTGCTCCAGTTGTTTTTTTAAACCATTACATATCTTGAGTTGAAGGTTTTTATACAGATCATCTGGACACTGTAGTCACATACAATTCAATGCATTTTCTGTGTAACTCCCTTGGTGTAGGCTAAGAACTATAATGCAGTTATAGCAAATCATTATTAGCATTATGTTTTCCCCCAGAAAAATGAGGCAAAAACTTTGAGTTTTTTTCAACAAGAAAAAATGTTCTGTGTAACAGAAACATGTTGATACCAAAACATCAACATGAATATAGTAGGAAAAATATTTCTCGTGTCTACAGCTGTACTGATGCAGATTGTCCAACATGTGATATGTTTTGAAACGGTCACAAACGCTCAGCTAGATGTTGCAAACTGGAAAGTAGAACTGAATTTCTTTGCGCCCTTTGCTTATAATATTTTTTGCTTAAGCATGAGAGGGTAGAATGATGGTCTCTGATCCGCATGATCGACACTACCCATTGGATTATTGTAGGCTACCACAGTGCATGGCTGACTGAATTCCACATTTTCCCTGACACAAACATTGACAGTTGCTGCACTGTAAACAGTGCTTAGGAAACTAACCTCTTTCTTGTTCTTCCACTTGATCATTTTGCCTTTCTTGCCACTCTGAAGGTTAATGCAGCATAATTCACCAGGCCTATCAAGGCAGGTCAGTTGTACGGTGCTGTATGCGTCACATTCACTATCTGTGTCAACACCTGATGACCAATTCACATTGTCCTCACTACTGCTTGATTCAGCTATTGGTTCAGCTTCAGTTTATTCTAAAGTTTTTTGTTTACACAACATTTGTGTTTTGGTTCAAGGCTCCTCACAACTCATAGATTTTGATGACTTAGCATATAGTGGCAAAACACATAGAAGTTCATTACTTTTTTGCAGCATGTTATTGTATCCACAAGATCAGTGCTTCCCAAACCCAGTCCTGGGGACCCACTGTGGTTGCAGTTTTTGTTCCAACCAGCTATTGTTTTTATTTGGACTCCTGGGCTAATTAAGTGAACTGTTATTTCCCAAGTTCTATGCTTTGGGAACAATATAGAAATCAGAAAAACTAAGTTTGGTTTAAAAAAAATTAAATTAAAATGTACCAAGCATAATGTATTTTTTTTTCTTTTTAACAATATTTTCATCTTGATTTACATTCTGCTTTTCTCGGTGTTCTAATTGTTTAATTAATCTACTATTTACTAATTAGTGGTCTGACGCTAAAGTAGTTGCAGCTTTTGATTATTCAGTGTTGTTTGCCTGGGTGTCTGCTTTGCTCGTTTTTAATTACATTTAATATATATATATATATGTAGATATGTAAATTTGTATATGTATATATATGTTTATGTGGATGTGTATATGTGTATATACGTATGTATATGTAGATATGTGTATATGTAGATATGTATATATATATGTATATGTATATATATGTTTATGTGTGTGTGTGTGTATATTATATATATAAAAGACAGCAACACTCATAACAATGACAACACAATTACATTGACAATCATGTTACGTTATTTTTAAAATGTTTCCTTTTTTTTTTTTCATAACCTCTTTAACACACTACTTCTCCGCTGTGAAGTGCGGGTATTTTGCTAGTGTATTATAAATGTAAAAATCATGCTGCTGAGAATGTAGAATAAGAGAAAAAAAATACAAGCTAATTAAATGAGATCAGTGTTATCAGGTGTTGTCACTGATTATGAATCTGGTTGGAACAAAAACCTGCAGCCACAGTGGGTCCCCAGGACCGAGTTTGGGAAGCACTGCACTAGATGGCAGCAGAGTACTGTCTTCAGGGTTATTCAGGATTGATGCTTAACATTGTAACAGTTTAACCAGAGAGATACTCGGGCTTAACTGTTTTTACATAGAATTCTGAGGGCAAGAGAAGCTTGGGGTTAACACCAAGGAGGTAAAACCACACTGTACAAGAGTGTGCAAAAACACAGAACTTACATTAATTTTAAACCAACACAATTGATCTCATTGATTAACAGAAAAAAATATATGTTTTCATTAATATTGTAAATGAGGTAAGGTCAGGTGATGATGGAGCAGGCAAAAATAGAAACTACAGTTAAAAGAAATCCTAATCAACAGCTCTAATTAGGGTATGCTAGACAAAAGTAATAGACTATATTTTAAAACTCCAACTAAAATGTAACCTCTTACACAGTTAGGCAAATTTTTTGAAAGGGTTACTCTTTTTGTGGTTTTTAACTTGTGTGGGTTATAATTCTGAGCTTATTTTGAAATTTCAGAATTCATTTCAATTTTGGCTTTCCCTTAAAGATAGGGTGAGAAGCTCAGTCATCCGGGAGGGACTCAGAGTAGAGCCGCTGCTACTCCGCATCGAGAGGAGTCAGATGAGGTGGCTCGGGCATCTGATCAGGATGCCTCCTGGATGCCTCCCTGGTGAGGTGTTCCGGGCACATCTAACTGGGAGGAGGCCCCTGGGAAGACCCAGGACATGCTGGAGGGACTATGTCTCTCGGCTGGCCTGGGAACGCCTTGGGATTCTCCCAGAAAAACTAGAAGAAGTGGCTGGGGAGAGGGAAGTCTGGCATCTCTGCTCAAGCTGCTGCCCCCTCGACCCGATCTCGGATAAGCGGAAGAGGATGGATTTCAATTTTGTGAGTACTTTATTTCGCTACTGTGTTTCTGTAATGCCATTTTGAATCTTGTTTTCCATTATGTGTGTCTGATAGAAACAGGGCCTGTTGCCAATTTTTGACAGCCAAAGCTACCTGTGACATCCAAGGTTTATGAATTACTTTGTGTGGATGCTAGCTTCTTGAAGACTTTGAGGATTTTTAAATTTTTATGAGTTTTTTCTTTTGGATTTTATTTTTGGGTTTTGCCATTTTTGATGGCTTAGACTGTCATTTTTCAATAAAGCCAGATCACACAGTTTTGGGTTTTTTGACTAAAAGCTTGACCTCTCCACAGTAATTTTATTTATCCTTGAAAGCTATAGAAGGTCATCTACGTGAAAAGGTTTGTTAGACACCTAATCCATCTGAAGCTCTGCCAAATATTCTGTCTATCTTACCCATCATTTTAGTATCAAATACCAAGTAATTTCTGCTAACAAAATAAAAAAAAGCATAATACTATCCATGATATTAAATTCTTTAAATATGTTGCTCATTTTCAGATGATTTGTGAATTAGGATACAAGCACAGTCACAGAAAAGAAGACAAAATGGAATCATAATGCCATTTATCTACTTTCTTGTCCTTCTGCATTTGACACAAGTAACAGGTTTGGCAAAATTGATAGAATTAAACACAATACACAGTTGTTCTTAGAAGGAATAGTACTAAGGTAGAAAAATAAGGTGCCAATTACATATCTGTTATTATATAATCTTTCCTTTTTTTTTTAATTTCTTTTCTTGGGTTTTCCTGAGGCTTGAAAATTCATTGTGGTGTCAAGGGAATCGAATTCTGTACTTGGAATTTTACTTAGAGCTTTCATTTAGGAGTTGATTCATTTTTACTATCTTTTCTGACTCCAATTTGGTTTGATAATGGCACCACCATTTTGTGGCATTTGTTTCCATGGGGATTCTCCCACAATGCACCAGTTGTGATATCATCAGTACACTAGTATAAAAATTCCTCCGAAACAGTTGCTTCTGTCTGAGATTGGACTTGATTACTGGTCACTGAAACAAAGCTCTGCCTTTTGATTCCAATTTTTGGTTTATGATTTGTCTCTGATGCTCTCTTTTTTTGATATTTGGTTTTGACCCTTGCTTTGCCTTGCCTCTGTTCTTTCCCCTGTGCATTATTCCAATTTTCTGACTGACTGCCCTGTTTGCAATATCAAGATTTTAAATGAGAGTGTGTTACTATTTAGACAACTAGCAGCAAAGAGATATTGAAAAACATGAAAGCTTGGAGTCTGTTCTGTGAACGAACACACATTAAACAAGGGTATTGAAATCTGTAAATGTATACTGACATTAAGATTAAAAACCAGATCAACTCATTCATATACAGTAGCACAGGGTTCTCAAACTCCGGTCCTGGAGGGCCGCAGGCTGCAGGTTTTCATTCTAACCCTTTTCTTAATTAGTGACCTGTTTTGAATGAAAACCTGCAGCCACTGCAGCCCTCCAGGACCGGGGTTTGACAACCCTGATATAGTACCTATAGGCAAGCAAAGATACAGTGCATCTGGAAAGTATTCACAGTGCATCACTTTTTCCACATTTTGTTATGTTACAGCCTTATTCCAAAATGGATTAAATTCATTTTTTTCCTCAGAATTCTACACATAACACCCCATAATGACAACATGAAAAAAGTTTACTTGAGGTTTTTGCAAATTTATTAAAAATAAAAAAACTGAGAAATCACATGTACATAAGTATTCACAGCATTTGCTCAATACTTTGTCGATGCACCTTTGGCAGCAATTACAGCCTCAAGTCTTTTTGAATATGATGCCACAAGCTTGGCACACCTATCCTTGGCCAGTTTTGCCCATTCCTCTTTGCAGCACCTCTCAAGCTCCATCAGGTTGGATGAGAAGCGTCGGTGCACAACCATTTTAAGATCTCTCCAGAGATGTTCAATCGGATTCAAGTCTTGCCTCTGGTTGGGCCACTCAAGGACATTCACAGAGTTGTCCTGAAGCCACTCCTTTGAAATCTTGGCTGTGTGCTTAGGGTCGTTGTCCTGCTGAAAGATGAACCGTCGCCCCAGTTTGAGGTCAAGAGCGCTCTGGAGCAGGTTTTCATCCAGGATATCTCTGTACATTGCTGCAGTCATCTTTCCCTTTATCCTGACTAGTCTCCCAGTCCCTGCCGATGAAAAAAATCCCCACAGCATGATGCTGCCACCACCATGCTTCACTGTAGGGATGGTATTGGCCTGGTGATGAGCAGTGCCTGGTTTCCTCAAAACGTGAATCCTGGCATTCACACCAAAGAGTTCAATCTTTGTCTCATCAGACCAGAGAATTTACTTTCTCATGGTCTGAGGGTCCTTCAGGTGCTTTTTGGCAAACTCCAGGCAGGCTGCCATGTGCCTTTTACTAAGGAGTGGCTTCCGTCTGGCCACTCTACCATACAGGCCTGATTGGTGGATTGCTGTAGAGATGGTTGTCCTTCTGGAAGGTTCTCCTCTCTCCACAGAGGACCTCTGGAGCTCTGACAGAGTGACCATCGGGTTCTTGGTCACTTCCCTGACTAAGGCCCTTCTCCCCCGATTGCTCAGTTTAGATGGCTGGCCAGCTCTAGGAAGAGTCCCGGTGGTTTCGAACTTCTTCCACTTACGGATGATGGAGGCCACTGTGCTCATTAGGACCTTCAAAGCAGCAGAAATTTTTCTGTAACCTTCCCCAGATTTGTGCCTCGAGACAATCCTGTCTCAGAGGTCTACAGACAATTCCTTTAACTTCATGCTTGGTTTGTGCTCTGACATGAACGGTCAACTGTGGGAACTTATATAGACAGGTGTGTGCCTTTCCAAATCATGTCCAATCAACTGAATTTACCATAGGTGGACTCAAATTAAGCTGCAGAAACATCTCAAGGATGATCAGGGGAAACAGGATGCACCTGAGCTCAATTTTGAGCTTCATGGCAAAGGCTATGAATACTTATGTACATGTGCTTTCTCAATGTTTTTATTTTTAATAAATTTGCAAAAACCTCAAGTAAACTTTTTTCACATTGTCATTATGGGGAGTTGTGTGTAGAATTCTGAGGAAAAAAATGAATTTAATCCATTTTGGAATAAGGCTGTAACATAACAAAATGTGGAAAAAGTGATGCATTGTGAATACTTTCCGGATGCACTGTGTCAAGCCCTTACACTAAGCATTGAGAAATGACAAAAAGCTCTATTGTCTAAGATCCAGTGCTACTTGTGTTAATTTAGAAGAAAAATCGTAGTAATCAAGACTGAAAGGGAGCATGCATTGGGTAAATTTTCTTACCAAATGAAAGGGAAAACAGAGATTTTGCCATTTGCTTTCTACTTAATTTCCTGTTAAACTTGATCTTGAAAAAAAGTTCCTGAGCCCTGCGCTTCATTTACACTTTTTAAAGTTATGTCTGCTTCCACTTTATCTACCTTACCAATACGATTAGATACTGTTTGCTTACTCTGCAAAAAAAAAAAAAACAGTTCTACATGAAAATGATTCCTTAATCCACTATGATACTTGGCAAGATTAATCTCTATGCATTGTAGATAACTATGCATGCTTCATTGATGACAAACTCTCTGCAGGTGAATACCATTGAACTACTTCTGTTGAGATGTCTGATGTACTTAAACTTAAATCTATTTCACCGAATCTTTGAACCTGACAACTACTTGAATTCTCTTTTGTGTCAAACAACTGAGTCACTCTTGACAGCAGGCTGAACTTTAACTTTCACAGCTCATCCATAGTCAGCTCCATTTTATGATGTGTAACATTTCCTAAGAATGATGTTTTTTGTCCATCTTGGATGGAGAAATACTTTGGCATTACCTATTAATTAGATCATTGCTTTCTTCTAGTAAATGTTCACCCTGCAAGGAACACTTCAGACTAATTTTACTTTTAACAATATATAGCACCTAATTTTCTCCCTTTTGCTTAACCTTGATCACTTAATGATCTATGGGTTTGACAATTTTTTCTATTTATCTTGCAAAATATTGGACCGTAAAACTTCAGTACTTCAGGTAAATGAAGAAAGACCAAGGTGATGGTTGGAGGTAAAGGAACGGGGTGGGGTGGGGGGGGGGTTTGAAAGAGGTGGGTGCATGGCTGTGCAGTGTGAGCAGTAAATATGCTGGGAGATACTCAATCCCATGTATGGGTTGTTGTAAGTGGATACATAAAAGTTGTGGTGCGATGGTTTTCATGCCCTTTATTTATAGAAAGTGTGTTAGAGGGATGCAGAATGTTCGTCACTGAAGGTAGAAGCTTATAAAGTAAGAGTATTTTATGGGAATGAGATGTGGCTCATTGATGCAGAACATGATGCAAAGCTGGAAAGAACAGAGATGAGATGAGATGGATGCTTGTATATTTAGAGAATCACAGAGTGTGAGAAAGATGAAGGCTGAGTTAAAAGAAAGACTTGGTATGGAGGCAATATCTTAGGTTAGCCTAGACTAAGGTGGTTTAGGCATGTAAAGTGAAAGGCAAAGGATGACTGAGTAAAAAAGAGCACCAATGATAGGGGTAGAGGGGATGATGGCCAGAGGAAGGCCAAGGAAGATGTAGTTGGAAGTGGTGTTGAATGATACAGAAGTAATGGGTATTACTTCAAAAATGCCTACAATCATGAAACCAGGAAGAAAAGAAAAGAAAAAAATTTTAGAGAGTAACCAGTTAAATTGGTTAAACCTGGAAAATGGTCATTAAATCTGTGATGATGATGACTCAATATGAAAAGCACTATACAATGTATCTCTCTATATATAAAATCCAACGCCTGTCTGTCTGTCTGTCCGCTTTTCACGAGAGAACTACTTAACAGATTTAGATCAATTTTTTTTCTATAATTTACCTGAACATTCCGATTGATTTTGCGATTTCTGTCATCATGCTAAGAGTCATAGTTCAGTTGAAGGAGTGATATATTTGCGCTAATCCAAGACAGAGGCTACGGGCTGGGGAGAGGGGAAATATAAAGTCATGGGTAGGGGAGCCAGGTAGGGCCCTTCTCAATGTCCTTTTTCACTACTATGGAGGCAGAGCTGCGGGGCACAGCTAGTAGACAATAAAAGGTAGTTTGTTAATATCTGTTTGTGATTTTCACAGACAGAATATTAAAATGCAGCCAGGGAGGGGGTCCAGTTTAGTGGCCTTAGAATTGCATCACTGCTTTTTGCAAATGACATGGTCCTGTTGGCTTCATCAAGCTGTGAACTCCAGCATGCATTGGCACAGTTTGTGACCAAGTTAGAAATGGCAGAGATGAGGATCAGCACCTCCAAATCTAAGTCCATGGTCCTCAGTACAGAAAAAGGTGGACTGTCTTCTCTGAGTGGGATGCGAGTTACTGCATCAAGCGGAGGAATTTAACTTGTTCACAAGTGAATGGAAAAGGAAGATCGACAGATAGATAGAAGGATTAGGGCAGCGAGCACAGTTATGAGATTGTTATACTGATCTGTAGTGGTAAAGAAGGAGCTGAGTCAGAAGGCGAAGCTCTTGATTTACCAGTCAATTTACATTGTTATCCTCACCTATGGTCATAACCTTTGGATAGTGACTGATAGAATAAGATGCAAGCAGCCGAAATTGTTTTCTCCACAGGGTGGCTGGGCCATCCCTTAGAGATAGGGTGAGAAGCACAGACATCCAGGAGAGGCTCGGAGTAGAGCCACTAACCCTCTGCAACGAGGGAAGCTAATTGAGGGGGTTCAAGGATCTGATACATATGCCTCCTGGATGCCTCCGTGTGGAGGTTTTACAGACACGACCAGCTAGAAGGATACCCCAGGAAAGACCCAGTTTGCCCTGGGAGGATTCTATCTCCTAGATGGCCTGGAAATGCCTTGGGATCTCACAGTATGAGTTGGCAAGTGTGGCTGTTTCAAAGGATGTATGAAGCTCACTGCTAAGTCTGTTGCCCATGTTTGCCCAATTTGGCTTCAGACAAGTATTGGAAAATAGATGGATGGATAAATGGTTGGTCAAAGAGATATGCATACATGAGTTCTCTTACAGTACTAAAGAAAGTCTACAGAAAGAGGCAAGACAAATTATGTGACTAAGAGGTATGAGCTATGAGGAGAGACTGAAGGAGTTGAAACATTTCAGTATAGTCAAGTGGAGATTAAGAGGTGACAATATCAAAATGTTTAAAATTGTGAAGGAATTGTAACAAGAACACAGGGACATAGTTGGATATTTGTTAAGGATAGATTTCACATAACTGTTAACATTTTTCTTCATGAAAAGAAGCACAGATGCAACAAGTAGTGTGGTGGAGAGCAGCACCTTAGGAATCTTCAAATCTTGACTTGATGTTATTTTAAGTAATCCAGTTGACTAAGAATGGGTGAGCTGGTTGGGCAGAAGAGCCTGTGCTTTTCACAACTGTTGTAATATTTTTATGTTGTAATTTTCTATTTTATTTCTCTGCATCTTACTGTTGCACTTTGTGGTACTACTGTTTGGTCAGGCTACTATTCCTGTCCTTGCAATGAAAGTGATTGGGAAGCTTAGGTTTCAATGGTTACAAACACAAGGGCAGATCTTATCTAACTTTACTACCATTTGTGGATTTCTCAATGTGTATACAACATTGTAGAATGATTGGAAGGGAAATAGAGCCATGGCAAATTACAAATGACAATGGACCCCCATGTGGTTTATTTTCTCCATCAATGCTTTCAGTTTTGTATTTCTCTGCTTCATTGCCACCTGGGCATATCTGAGTTTTTATGCAAGCAAGAATAAGTTTTTACATAGGAGTTTTTTTTTTACTTTTAACCTTGGAGATGGACGTAATTTTTGTTTATTTAATTTGATATGTTTTTCGATGTATGTAAAGAGTAGGAGGTTACATTATATACAGTACTTTACTGTCACTGTATTATAGTAGCAAGTCCTGTGAGCCAATACTCTATAATAACAGCTATATAAGAGTAAATTTAATTATAGTAAAATGAACATATCTTTGGGACTTGGAAACAGATATATCTGTCATCACTTACCTTGTTTTCTTTCTCTTTCTGTTTTTATTGTACTCTCAAACTAAACGTAATTAAGTGATCTAAACTCATTAATTCAGACTTCAGTTCTATTATGGTTTTTTTTTTTAAAGGCAAACAAAACACTACATAAAGCTAAATCAGATTAAAGTATATTCCAGAGCACTCCTACCCTTCTAATACTTCCAGGTCATCAATATGTTTTAACCTAATGTGTGTGGCATTGCAACTCTATAAGAAAGATGTTTATTTCAATAAAAATATATTGTCTGTTCAACACAAAACAGATGCTTAGAATTTCAGTGAATGTTGATCTCATGCACGGTTGCCAAAAAAATCTAATGATTTTTGCTGCACTTAGGAAAATTGAATCAATACCAATTATGTCTGGTAATTTAAGCTTTACAGGTTCTGTAATGTTTGGTAATCTGTCTTTCATGAAATTATACAATAACCTTTATACTCCCTTTTTTCCTTTCTGCTGTTTTGTCAATGGAAAATGCAAACCTCTTGAAAAAGCTAGTACCTGTTTAAACCATCAAGACATGTGATTAATAGTGCACAATCTTATACTGCAACCTTCACAATTTCTTTGAGAATGTATTTGGTCTCCCGTAAAATAAATCAAATTATTTTGTTTAAATGATCCAAATGTTTGTTTTTTAAACATCGATTTCTATAAAAAAAAATGTACAAATTAACTTACCATATATAATATTAGTATCAAATGCGTAGGATATTTTATGTTCATTTTCAGTCTCTGAGAAATCCATCCATCCATTTTCCAACCCGCTGAATCTGAACACAGGGTCACGGGGGTCTGCTGGAGCCAATCCCAGCCAACACAGGGCACAAGGCAGGAACCAATCCCAGGCAGGGTGCCAACCCACCGCAGGACACACACAAACATACCCAGCACACACTAGGGCCAATTTAGAATCGCCAATCCACCTAACCTGCATGTCTTTGGACAGTGGGAGGAAACCAGAGCGCCCGGAGGAAACCCACGCAGACACAGGGAGAACATGCAAACTCCACGCAGGGAGGACCTGGGAAGCGAACCCAGGTCCCCCAACTGCGAGGCAGCAGCGCTACCCACTGCGCCACCGTGCCACCCTCTCTGAGAAATGTAAGCCATAAATTCTGTGCTCCATTATCTCTACCATACTTTCATACTCTAAACCCAGCCCTTTACTTTCCTGGTAAGTAGTTAATGAAACAATCCAGAGCCCAAAACATTTTATGTCTTAATGAGAGAATCATTACAGTATTCAAAAAAGAAACATTCCTGACCTTAAAATATACATGTTTCATTTTAGATCTAGCGGTACATATTATATTCCACTTTTAATTACAAACACATCTCTATTTCCCAACAATGAAAAGGTGGATGGTGTCAAACTTGCCTAGGACATAGAAAATTACAAATTATGTATGGTATATGTTTTGGACACAATATGACGGTCTTAAGATGAAGAGACTACTTGTGTTTTTATACATGATACTGGCTAAATAACCATTTTGTTTGCCAAATAATAATGCTGTTTTATATTGTTCCTGGTCATTACATTTTTATTGCTCTGTCCAAGTCAGAATTGTGTTTGAGGTCTGTACCCATAGACCCCTACATTCAGCATGCAATTTTCACTGGCATGACCCCTTTGTATTTATTGCTCAGTAATACTAACTACAGTATATAAAAGTTAAATAGAGAAATAAAAGAAGGACCCTGAGCAGAGCTCCTTGCTGAATAATCTTGCACTGTTGCTTATGGAAAACCTTTAGCCTAATTACAATTTGTTTAAAGGTTAATGTTTTTAACTGTTCTGCATCTGTTGTTTCTGGTTACCTGTGACTGATTTTATTGACGTGCTTGTGTATGAGCTAATGCCATATCTGTAACTACTCTACGGATGGCAGACTTACAGTATATAAAAAACTAGATAAGTTTGTCATGAATCTCATCTTGTTGTCTCAAAGCCTGCTGATCCCAATAGGGCTCTTTCTTTTTTTAATTTGGTCTTCTCACAACTAAAATTGAAAACTAGATATTCATAGAATTATCATACAGTTCAATGAATCTGCAATCTTTATTAATCTTTACTTTTCTTTGTTTTCTTTTCTGGTTCTTTTTTGGGCACCACCACCTGAATTAAGTCCTGCACAGCTACCTGTGATGTTTGAATGAAAGGAAATACCCCACCCTGCCATAAGACCCACTGTGTTGAATCATCTAGGACAAAGGCTTAAAAAAAGTAAAACAAATGACTTGAAAACATCTATGTTAGGCAGAATGCTCAGCCTGGGCAGGATGGTCTTTTGGTATACAGGTTTTGTTTTTTTCTTGAGGTTAACTGTTTTTTTTTCTGTCCACCAAGGCCATCTGACCTTATCATAGGCCAGACAAAAAAAAAAAAAAAAGAGACAATTCTATATTTGAGGATTCTTTTTCTCTTAATTATATAACTGTTTAATGCATCTGTTAATTTTTAAATGATTTTATTTATCTTGACTCCTCTGTCTGTTTGTTTGTCTGGGTATAATCTTACAACTGATTTTAAACCTATTTTTGGCAAAATGAATTATTTCAAATTTTGCATACGTGTTCAGTATGGATGACAATACAATAATCCGTCAAAACAGATGCAATAATGTAACAAAATTTTCCAAAATTAATGGCTATGTGATTCTAATTAACGCACACACAACAATGACGGAGAGAGAATATAGTGCGATATAGGAGCATACAAGTGAGAGACGCATTGGATTGCCCCCACTTGCCTATTCCAGTGAGTAGAGTGGGTAAATATGCGTGTCAACTTTACTTGTTTACTCTTGCAAAGGAGTAGCCTTGATGATCATGCTGAGGAAGTATTGTCGTAAGCTTGCCATTTTGTCGTTGATATTTATTTTTCACAATGACCAAGCATGAATCCCATAAGAGCCTGAACAGAAAAATAGAGACCAAAATATATTCTTTTTTAGTATATAAATAATAATAATAAATAATTCTGCTAAGAAGATATATTATTTAATACTTTTAAAGAAGCTTCCCGTTCATGAAAAATGATTAAAGAAAAATAATTTGCAAAATACTGAAAGACTAAAAAAGTAAAAAATAAAATATATAAAGAAATTTGTTAAGTAAAATGATTTTATTTACTTTAGTTATGCGAAATGCACTAAAAAGCAAAAAATATTTAAATCTTTAATCACAATTTTCATGGTTATATGTGACTAAATAAAATTGAGGGCCGCACATAAATTAATTCTTTCAATCAATTGATAAAATAGCTATTTTCATCATAAAATATAAAAGAAACAACAGCATTGTAATTCCCCACCATGCTAAGCAAGTTTCAATCAATCAATGAATTAATTTATGTATGCCCCACAATTTTAATTCGTCATATATAACCATGAAAATTGTGGTTAAAGAAAACTTTATTTTTTTGCTTTTTAGTGCATTTATAACTAAAGTAATTAAACTGTTTTACTTACATATTTTTTATATTTTATTTGTATACTATTTATGTTATTTTTCTTGTCTAATTTTAATTTGGTTTTCTTTGCATGTAATTACTTCTTTTGACATCTTGTGAAGCACTTTGAGCTACATCATTTGTATGTGCAATAGAAATAAATGTTGTTTCTTATTCTCAGTTGCCACAAAGTACATTGTTATTTGAGAAGCAACACCTGGAACAATGTGCTAAAAGCACAAGAAAAAAAAACTACAATCTTCATATAGTAATAAAAATCATATTTGACCCTAATGTGTGTGTGTGTATATATATCTGTGTGTGTATATATATATATATATATATATATATATATATATATATATATATATATATATATATATATATATATATATATATATATATATATATATATGTGTATAGCATTTTGACTTTTAACTTTTCAGAATTGAACTGAAGAAGTCACTTGTATGAGTCACAGCAGGTCCAGTTGCTTTTGACTTACTAATAAACACATATCTCAGACTTCTATCTAACAAGTCTAAACCATGTTTATTGAAGTGAAGATAGTGCCTTACAGTTTGACAGCACACCCTCATTGGCTATATCATGACAACTCCCTCAAAGGGCACTTCATGTAATGTAATGTTATGTCAAAAACTAACAACAACCCTCTAGTTCAAATGACACTTTGTGAGTCAATTGTTAAAACCATTTTTAAACTATAAAACAAAACCATAACTGCACGCAGTACATCAATTAGTGTCAAAATGTATTAACATTTCTATAGGTTTATACTTTCTATTAGTCTACACAATTAACTAAATGTCATAATTAAAATATACTATAGATGCCTTCCAGGGGCTTATCAGTAAAATTACCTTAATGAATATCACAAACACAAGATTGTGTGCCTTGCAACAAAAATATATTATGACCGAATGTGTCCTTGAAATACATAATAATAAAAAATGAATTTGTGCCTCAAGCACTGTACATTACTGCGCAATGACTGTATCATCAGATAAGGTTTATAACCAATAATAGCTGTTAAATACAACCAAGATAATAATCCTTAAAATATAATACTAACAGACTAGTTATACCTGTCATGTCTGAAAGTAGGCTGATATAGCATTCTTGCAAAAAAAAGAAATGAATAAAATAAAGCCACTCTGGTGAGAAGCCGTCATCCATTCTCTGTCTCTTAATGCATTATGTATCTTAAATAAACAAACATATCTGACCCAGTCATCTGAATGTCTTTTAGCCCTAGCAGAGTCTCTGGGGACTCCACTGTGTACTTTCTGCTACATTTGATGGAATTTGAGATGACTGCTCTGCGGCAACAACCTTTTTAATGTATCTGCCATTTTCGTTCAGTTTTACAAGCAGTGCTAGTTTGAGAAGTGAACTGTCATATTATTACTTCATTTTCAACAGTAAGAGGCATGAAAATTGCAACTAGCATTATTTGCTGTGCAACTGTGATATTAGATATGAGTATTTGAATTTATTTAAAAAAAATAAAAATGTTATATAACTTAAATAAATGATAACTTTCTTCAGCCTGAGAATTGTTTTCCTGAATAGGTAACATCTGAGAAAAGAAAGATGAGTGAAAGATTCTGTTGTCTCGGAAGCATTATTTACAGCTAAACCTTCCCTAAAATGAGGTGCTACATTTTTTGGCAGGCTGAATTTTAAATTTTAATTTTCGGATTTGTATCCCATAAGTACTGAAAAAAGATTAAATGTGTTTATTTGTTTTCTGTAAAGAAATCAGCTTGCTAAATATCACTAAAGTAAACTGAATGTTAGTTTATAATAGTTATATATATATATATATATATATATATATATATATATATATATATATATATATATATATATATATATATATATATATATATAACTGAATATTAAATAAAAAGGTTAAATGGCACATTGCTTATCAGATTTGATCAAGTTGAAATACTTAAAATATACTACAATGTGAGGAAAACTTACTAAAAATAATTTTTACACAATTAGAATAAAAAAACAGAACAACCACCAGGCCACCATTATAGTAAAACAATCACAGCACTTATTTATATAGAACATTCTCATACATAAACGTAGCTGAAAGTGATTTACAAAAGTAAAAGCTAAGAAGAGCTACGCAAAAAAGGGAAAAACTAAAGACAGTTATTGATAAAGGTTGTTTAAGATAATAAAATATCCAGTTTAATAAATGAGTGTTATTGTCAGATGTTCAGGTGGGTGAGGAAAAACTCCAGCCAATGAGACACTAAAGAAAATTAAATTCTCTAGGATTTCCAAATTCTAAAGACTACCCATTCACTTGTGGCTATTGCAAAGAAAGTAAGTGTGTCATCTTTAAAGATGAGCGGACCCCATGAAGTTTGCTTAGACACAAATTGTGGAAATGTTTGGGAACTTTACGAGACTTGAAGTCAATGGGAAAGGAGGAACTAAACTATTTGTGAATAAATTATAATGGTGTAATGTTCTTTGAAGTGTCCCTGTGTGCTAGTAAAGTGCCAGCCAACTATGCTGGACTAATTATTGTGGCCAAAAATGTGACCTGGCTTGTGAGGCATGTGAAAAACCTTTTTTTTTTACATATTATGTAATATTTATATGAGGATGAATTTGCAATTTTTTGTCTAATTATAAGGCTGTTTCTGCCTTTCCTATTTAGCAAGGAGAAGCATATTGTTTATGATCTTGAGGACAAATGATCTGAAATCTCCTGTTATTTTTAACTACAAATTTTTAGAGGTTGAAAGTTAATGCAAAATATATTTTAAAGCTGCTAAAAAGATGACACATTTAAGTAGTAAGCAGTTCATAAGATTAGTTAGTATGATTCATTGTTTTATTTCACCATTTCTTTTTTAGATCTTTATTTTAAGAAAAGGAAAGGATTTATAACTGAAAGATAGATAAGGACAATTAATCATAGTTTTAAAGAGTACCATATGCATGCTGATTTTGTTCTCTTGTTTCACGTACTGATATTCGCGGTAGACAGCAATATCCTTTAGCCATGTATGACGAAAGGAGGAATGGATATGAATATGGGAGGACCCTTTTACCTTTGTCGATCAATATGGGGTATTTTTTCAAAATCTTTGATTAGGTGTTTGAATCACATTGATCAAATAATGCGTCCTATTTGATAATTAATTAATGTGGCTTATTTTTATTCCACAGGCAGCAGTGCAAATCATTGCACTACCATGCCTCAAACATCAAAAGATGCTGACAGAATGATAGGCTTAAACAAAACACAACAAATGGCCACAAACTAACAATAATAGAAGAGTTCCAAATCTTCAGGACACTGATTGGTCATGTCAAACAACATTTTTTGAAGCCACTTCGGCTGGCACATGGTGCAACGGAGGCCATGCAGTAGGTACATCTTTTTTGTTTCTGGTCTATCTGTGCAGATACTTCAGACTTTTTTCTTCCATCAAAAAGATAGAAAAAACACCTTGTAAATGGTAATAAATATTTTATTGTTATTATTTCACAGTGTCTTATGTGTTTTCTATCTCAGGGAGAGTGAGAAGATGGGCACTTTTAAGGATTATTTTGAACTGCGCATGCATTCAGCTAGCATATGCAATTAGCCATGTGGTGTGAAGGGGACTGAGTGCACAGGGATCAGCGTTACACTCAGCAGTACTCATTCACATTATTTTTTTTTTTAATTTGTGCAGTGTGGGGTGCAAATCTGGCTGGAGTACAGATTGAGTAGTGATATCATGAATGAGTGAAACAGATCGGGCAGAGATGTAAAAGGCAAAGCATCACGAGACTGGCAAAAAAAAAGCTTGGATACAACAGCCAAATATCAAATTTCCAGAAAAATATTTGGCAAACAAGGTCAATGGCAACCACGGAATTTCGCTGCAAAAAAATGCTTTTGTGAATTTCACCAGTCAACACTAGTCACCATTATATTAACTTGTGGGGCTTTCTTTGGCACTGCAACCAAGTACCAGAAAAAAAAAAAACAGAAAAGTAATGGTCAGTGGTCAGTATATAAAACAGCAATTAAGTTTGCATTTAATGATAAAAGGGAATTGCCTCCACTATGAGGAAGAAAACCATACTGAAAAACTTGGAATTTTAATAGATCATTGAAGTGTTCAACTCTTCTGTCCTGACATATCTCTACCTGCAAAATATTCCAGATTTTTGTATTATGGTATAAAAACAAAATAAAACATTTTCTCACTTCAGTTTCAGAAAACTAAGCAAATATGTTTTAGAATCTACAATTATGATTTAGAATGTAGGGGAACAAATAATCCAAAGCAGATGCTAGAATGTGCAGAGCCATATATATATATATATATATATATATATATATATATATTTATTAAAACCAATCTTAATGGACACAGACAGCCAGTATAATGATACTAAGATAAAATGTGCTCAGAATTTGTATTTTCAGTTGAGATTCTTGCTGCTGCATGTTAAACAAGATGAAGCCTGGTTATATCTTTTAAGGTAATCCTAATAGGACTGCATTACAATAGTATAGATGGCTAAAAGAAAAAAGCATGTCTCAACTTTTCAGCATCTTCCCATGATATAAAAGATCTAACTCTTGCTATGTTTCTAAGAATGTAAACTTATTAACATGTTTAATGTGTTGTCTTGAAGATTATCTCTGACTCTAAAATGATGCTTAAATATATCTTTATATCTTGCCTGCCTTGTTTATAAAGGCAGATGATTTAGTTTATTTGTAAAATCTGTCATTACTGAGCCACATTTCACAAAGAATTAAAAAAACTATTTTTCCATCAATGATAAAGTCATTTACTAAGTAAAGCGGTAATGTTAAGTAACGTCATGTTCAGAAGGAAGCTGTACAGACACTGTAGGACAACTAGAGATATTAAGTTATTGACAATAATAAACTAACTGTGCCTAATACAGAACATTTATCATTATAGGCTCAATATTTACCTGTTTAGGTAAATACATTGCATTTTTAATTTTAATACAGGTCCATATACACATAGCTAGAAAACCACGAGCACTAGTTAATTTTGTAATATTTGCAGAGAGTACCCTGGCACTGAATCTATTTGGGTGCATCCCATTTATAGATGAGTTGTCACCCACACAAGGTGTCTCCGTTGTCAATGAAACCAACATTGTATCTCTAGTAGAAGGTCCCAACCAGTTGTTTTGGGATAGACGTCTCTTATAACCCTTGTTGGACCTTCATGTCACCGGCAACAGTCTGGAAATGAAGATTATAGTAGCAGAAGTCCTATCTTTGATGGCTTGAATGAGTGACACACAGTATTTCTACAGTTCTTCTGACTAGCAATATTGTATGTTATTCATCTGAGATGCAGCACATGAGTTCTGATATCTCTAGTCCAGTGCGTCATAAAAACTAACAAGGCCTTCCTTATGATGTCCATAATACAGCTGCCAGGGAAGCAGAAGGCAAACATCTTTTGCTTAGATGTCAGAAAATTCAGGGTCCTGCCAAACATGCGAATGTCACAACAGTTAGAAGAGATGATAGGAGAGAACAGGGTGGGTCTGAGCCAACCCTTTGTGAGTTGCCAGTCCACTGTGGGACATGCTTACACACACACACATTTTCACTTATTTTGAATCATCAGTTACAATATATGTACAGTATATGGGAAGAAAACAGTATGCCATGAGCAACTCCATATGGATAGTCAGAAATCAAACCATCATATGTAAACCCATGTTGAAATTTTTATATTCTCTTAATTCTAATTATATAGAAAGACAAAACGGAAGTACAGGTCCAAGGAGCACTTGTGGATGGGGTGTTCCTGAAAATCTATTTTTTATGATCATTTTTTTCATTATTTAAACCTAAACCATTCCAAAACATAACCCTTTGTTATTAATCTAACTTGACTGACACCTTTATCCAAAGGGACTTAACGACATTTGAAATATAATTGGTTACATTTCTTTTGTTTTTCCAATTAGAGCACAGACAGGTGAAGTGATTTTCTCGTGGCCATGGTGTCAGTAGCAGGATTTGAACCCACAACATCAGGGTTTGAAGTCCTAGATCCACAGCCTTAACTACCACATCACACCGCACTGCCTATTTGATGTTCAGTTTTATTTACCGGTAATTCCCTCTTTTTTATGTCTCTATTCCTGTTACTGATGTGTACCAGACTAAATTGAGACCCACTGACATCCCAACACCAAACAACACCTCACAGTTTATAGTTTCTACCTCAGTCATTTTGTCTGTGCTACTGGCGACAGTTCATAACTGCTTCTGCTAATTGTTGTGTTTTTCCCATTGCAGCCCAGAAACTCAGTAGACATCCTTGTCTCTGACTCCTGTCCAGCCACATCGTCTTTCTTTCAATGTGTAATTTCATTAATCTGTCCTTGTTCAGTTACATCTTATATACCAACTGATTTCTCATACAACATACTGTATAAAGTTTTTGGCTGAATTTATTATTGTCCATTGCTCTTTCCCTACAACTGTTGTTCCTAATCTGTGCATATATCTTATATATACATATTACTTTTGTTTTAGGATTGATGACCACTTCTGTTGCACCCACTCCAACATCTACTGTGTCATCCTACGTACCCAAAATAGAGACTCTTGTGTTGCTCCCTATAACGTTTTGTTTTGAGCAACACCTCATATCTACTTAACTATTCTCTGCCCTCATGTTTATTTATTTATAATAATAATAATTCTTTATATTTATATAGCACTTTTCTCACTACTCAAAGAACTCTCCATGCAGGGAGAACCCAGGAAACGAACCCATAATCTCCTTATTGCAAAGCAGCAGCGCTACCACTGCACCACCTGCGTGGATACTTTACCACTTTTTCCCAACACAGTTTGTAACATTTCCAGTTATTTTTAATTTGTTAATGTTGATTTGTCAGAAAGACATGAAGTTGATTTTCTAAAAAAATCTTTAAAAAAAATCATACATCTGTCTATTACAGGGACCACTCATGCACATACCCTCAGGGTTATTTATATGTGGTAATATTAGCAGACACCTGAAGTCTCAGTAGGAAAATTTGTGCAGAAAAGGGGTTAGCTTGCAAACTCCACCCAGACAAAGACTGGACACAAGCTTTGAACTGCAGACCCTGAATCTGTGAGGCAGCAGCACTAACCACTCCACCTCCTTTTAAAATTAGTTTATTCTTTTAATATTTTGTGAATTATACACTCTTTTGTAGTTGAAAATGCATAAATGTTCATATTCATTTCTTATGGTAAAATATTAATGGGTTGATAATATATTAGAAAAGTGTACTTTCCATTATATTACCAAAGGTCTTTAATACTATCATGTACATTTTTGCAGGTATTTTTTTTTTGGATGAGTACTGTATTTAATCATTTTAAATAAAGAAACCTTAAAATAACTGCTCTGCAAAACAAGAACATCCAAAAACCCTCAGGAAAGGTCATCAAGCTGACTAAGCTACATGCCACAACTGGACTAAAAATAATAGCAAAGGCTTTCTCAGTTTTTGCACAATTAGGGAATATTGTGCTTCCTGTCTTCAGAGTTGGAGTTATTAAAAGGCATTTTTGGCTGCACATTTGTGAATGTAAGCACAAAAACCTCCATATCACCTTTACAACTGTTTTGCAATGCATATATATGTAATATATCACTATTTAATAAAAAATGATAGATGGGTAATATTGTGGTATATTTTTTCCAGAATGATTTCTTCTGAGTGTGTTTTATTATAATATAATAAAGGTTTAAGACAAAAAAATAAATATGTTTAAAAAAAGAACTAATTTAAATGTAACATCAAAGTCTGATAAGAAATTGAGTTTTGCTATTAGAATAAAAATAAATGTTAAATTATTATTTACCTAAATTTTACAAAAGCTACACCTAAAACTCACTGTTGGTTTTATGAAGGATGTTACAGCTTCTTCTTTCATATACAGTATCTGCACAAAATTATCAGTATCAGAAAGACTGGAGTATTACAAATGTTCTTATCATTTGAAACGTGTTACTGAAAATGGTATCATGTGTCCTAGGTTGCTGACCCTAGTCTAGAATGTTGTGGTCTTTAACTCACCTTTTGGATTATTATGTTATTCCCATAGACTATATAACTGAGCAGAAACCATATAACATTGTAGATATCCTGTTCACAAGCTGCATATGAGGTGGAAAATCACTTTTGGAAGGCAAAGCTTTACAATTTATAGAAGTATTGACATTTAAGAGTCACATGATTATGGGAAGTATTTCTTTCTCGTAACAAGTGTTTTTGCTCCTTTTTTCACTTTGCATTCAAGTAAAGGAGGATGTTTGTAGACAGCTAAAAATGGAATTGTCTTCAAATTTTGCAGCATGTGGGGGATTTCCCGTATGTTGAAATACAAATTTAGTTTCACAAACCAATTATAAACGCTTCCAGTGGGCAATGTCGCATCCTGACCGAAACATCACTGGAACATAAACAGAAAAAAATTTCAAACATGCAATTCATTATAGCAACAGTTGTACTGGTACTCCTGTTTATGCATTTCTAATGTTTTAAAAATCTTGCATTTTAATAACTTACGCAATTACACATCCTGGTTTAATGGAGTTTGCTTATAATTCTCAGAATGTATGTTGGTGGAAGGCAAGGGGTTGGGTGAAGGCATCTGTTGAAATCCACATAAACATGGGGAGAAAATATAAATGTAATAAAGAAAAATGATGTAGCTAGTATTTGAACCTAGGAGTCTGGAAGTAAGAGGCAACAGTACTGGCCACCATCAGACACATTATAATTGTCAATCAGTTAATGATCCTTTTATTCCATGTTTACACATATGTGACAATAAATTTGAACTTGAAACCTGATGATGTACTAAATGTGCATTTGAATGCTTATGTAAAATATAATCTCATTTGTTATCTTTATTCTTCTTATTTGGTAATCTTGACAAGGACATTTATCCATCCATTTTCCAAACCCTGAAAGTAAGGTCTGATTCACAATTCTAATAACACAATACAATTGTGTATTAATACAATAATTATTGCAAAATAATGCATTTTTTTTTGTGGTAAAAGAAAAGCTTTTCCAGTCGTCTCTAAACTAAATGACTGTCTGCCTTTAACTGAAGTTAGATGTCTCCTTAGTGCATAATATTATATATAACAATAAATATATTCATAAAACTCTAGCCCCAAATGTTAGGCACTTATAAAATATAATACTTTTTTACTACAGGTTTCTGTTCTGGAAAAAGCTACTCGTGATATGTCCTGAATCAAAACCCTCAACATACTGCAAACTACATCAATGAGCAAAACAGCATGGCTTACAACTCCAACTCACTAGTTTAATTTTGAAACTTTTAACATTTAAGCAAGCAATTTTTAATGTGTAACATATTTTACTTTAGCACTTTAACTTTGGGATAGAAATTAAGTTAATGTGCATATTTGTTATTCAACTACTGTTCATCCCTTCATGTAAAGTTCTAAACTTAATCTGCACTAAACTCCCAGGCACCAATCCACAACTAACCTTGTCATGCACCTCCCCAGTACAATGGTACCCCTTCGGTTCAAATGTGAACCATCACGGCAGAACATGTACTATCTTTTTCATAAAGAAAACCCAACAACCCCTAAACCTATCCCTAATTAGAACCATGCCTTACCTCAACTGCTGTGTTACAGAGAGAAGACCTTATCAGTTCTACACCTCAGCTTAGCATGTATCTCTTTAAACTTATCTGCTCTTACTTATGTTATTTGTTCCAACATGGACAGTGGCATTTAGACCCACCAGCACTCTCGCTAAAAGCCTGTCCACACTACCAGGGAGTTCCCCTTTCTGTGGGCTTACGGACAATACATCGTACAAGAGTGTCTGCACCTTGAGTGAACCTGCAGTAACTCTACAGCCTAATTCCACCATTATCACTACCTGTCTCTCTTGTAAATGGACATCTTTCAAGATATCTTGTTGGTTCCTCATATCTGCCTACCACTTCAGAGTTATCCAAGTCAACGTCAATCTCTGCAAGTTCCTGAAAAATGGTTTGACAGTTCTAAGGTGGATGCTACAGGACAGAGTGCATCCTTTCCTTCCGAATATAATCCACCTATTTCTTCCTCAACTCAAGAAGGACTAACTTGTCCAAACCACCCTACAAAAAGCCCAACATCAAACAGATCTTGCATTATATTTATTGGGCTCAATGTCCAAACTTATATTACTAAATTTATCAGATCTCTTTGTATTAAAATGTACATTAATTAACATTTTAAAATTTAAATATTGGTTTAAATGAACATGTAATATTTTGGCTATTACAATAAGTGCCCAATGCCATTAGAGGCCCCTTACTATGCCTCAGCTTGGTATGCCATAGAGTTTTTGAAGGCACGTCAGTAACCTGTAATGCAAGGCAAGCCACTGTCCTGTGAACAGTAAACTTAATGCTCAAACCCTCTGTAGATGGTTAGTAAGACTTAAGTTTTTGGCCTACATCACAGGACATCTCAAGACATTCAACCTGTAGTCACAAGGCACAGACCAAAGTGTGTTAGCTTTGCTCAATGCATCAAAGGCATTTCTGGTGAAACTTAAAGCACTCTGTTATGATATTTCAACTGGAATCATTTATTATTTTTAGTCACTTGAAGGCATTCTCATCCCATTCAGACTGTCACCCCAATTACACTGAAAACACTGACACTGACCAAGCAACATCTATTGTGGCCTGCTGGAAGAGTTGGCCAAAAAGCTTCTCATGTTTGAAGGAGTCAGCCTGTGCATTAATCTTTGCATTTAGGTCTATTTATTTGTATGAATAGATTTTTTTTACACCTGAAGACAATGTTAAGTCCATATCACAGCGAAGTTTCACTAAATCGTTCCGAAGTATGTATGCAGCTAAAATTAACATTTTACAAGTCAGACATAGTATAGCAAAGCCATGAAAAACAGGGACAAGGATCTCACTGAAACTGTTAGTCCAATTTATTGATAAGAACACAGGTAAATATGAGCATGTTTTGTGTGTGCACCACTTAATAAAATAATAATTGAGACAAGTTTAACTTGCTAATCACAGTACAACTATGAGTGCAAAAATTTTAAATAAAGTATATGCTGTTGTTCACTGACATGCCACTTGTATAATGTTTGATATGGAAAAAGCTGCTAATCCCTGCCCTAGACTTTTGGTAAATATTAAGTAGTAAAGTGGGCTGCTTTATCTTTTCTATGGGCATAGTGGGTCTAGTTTTGCTACCTTTGTGTTGTTCCCTAAGGCACATCGAAGGTATTGTTCTAGGGCAGTTATATACTTTTAACCATTTATCTTTAAAGATAATACCTAACATTGTACAGAAGAGACTGCATATAAAGGAATGCAAAATCCCCCAATGACAAAACATCTGATGTCAAATAAATTTCTTTGCTAAGCAGATTAATTTATACTATTGTCAATGTTGTGCCATTTATGTATACTGTGTCTGTTTTAGAATGTCTGACGATAGCTATAAAGTTGATTGATGGCGCTGGAACCACAAATTTGATGTACTTCTAGGAACAATAGAAACCCAAGACAATCGGATTGAAGCTACGACTATTACTGGCTAAGAATGCAAGAAACCCTCAGAGGAGACTGACACCCCAGAAATATATTGACAAAATCATTAAATGAAACTGTGATTGTTCATTAAATAAAATCGGTCACTCCGCTGTATGTGGAGCCTTTCATTACAATGTCATAAACTCTGTCACTGAGATATCTCCCCATTTACAGAAAAGCACAGCAGTTTTTCTCTTCTGAATGGTTTTAGAATAAGGAATTGAACATTCAAATCTATTTTTTTTATTTGAGCCTAACAATTTAACCATGATAGGATTAGTGAGAAAATCCTTCATAATATGTTAAAGCGTATAGGGATTAGTTGAATCTGATATTTAGTTTTCTCATTGAAGCAAAAAAAAAAAAAAGAATTTCAGCAATTTTATACTTACTTCTTTATGTGTCCAGCTTTCCATGTTGTGGTCTGTCATTTGGGGACTACTACATACTAGACAGAGCAGACTGTACTGTATTTTAGTGGTATGTCTGAATATAAAAACAATTAAGCTTAAAAGCAATAGACCTTATATTTTATATTGGTTGAAATCATGAAATCCTCATGGTTAATAAACCGGGAGTCATACATTGAGCAATGAATAACAGCATAAGAAGTAGTTAGCTCTTTATTAAGTATTCCCTGAAATTGATATAATTTATAAAAACTTTCCAAAATTCTATAAACATGTGCCACTAATCTATATTCTGTGTAATCCTTTCATCTGTCATTGTAATAATTTCTATAAATGCTGCTACCTTTTGCCCTGACACCAGTCTTCTTTTAAAACACCATCTACTGAGCAAGAAGTAAAGGTCAGGGCTTCTCAGAAAGCTAACATATCTCTCAAGGAAATGTCATTTTTGGGATTTTAAAAAAGCAGACTCATGTGTCTATACACATGTGGTGTTAAACTGCATTTGGAGCTCAGCTCAGTCTGCCAGATCATTGAGGCTTGTCATGTACTGCATGAATCTAGGCATTTTTAAAAAAAGACCTTCACACTGACCTCCAGAAAGATGATGCATCAGAAGATGAGAAGAGAAACAGTTTCCAAAAGATGGCTTAGCATTCCCTGGAAGTGAAATGATTAGACAGCACAGGCAGGGCTAACTGGAAACTTTGAAATGGGAGTTGTTTATTATGAGAATACATGAAACAGTGTTCCGTAAATTGTAATTTATTCTGTTTTGAAACACTGGTTTCTCTAATTTTAATATTTTTACTTTTTTATAAAATGAAAACCAGTCTTTATGAGTGCTGCACAGTACTAGAACTCTAATCTGACTGACAGCTTTAGTCTCACTATTAAGAGTTAAAATAATACTCTGCTTTATTGCAAGGAGATTTAGAATAGTTGTAGTTTTTCTTTTTTTTAATATTTTCACTTTTGAAGTTCCGAGCTGAACAAGATGTGGTTGTTTTTGGCAGATCACTAATAAGTCAGTTTAAAACTCCAAGATATCAATAAAAGTGGAGAAAAAGAGTTTTTTTTTCCCTTATTGTCTGGCACAGGTGGCATTGTACGATTAGACAGTCACCAGGTCTATGATATGATTTTCTATGCTTTTTTTCCTTGCAAAAGAAAGGTTCATTAGTATTCTGTTTCCCCCATGCCTATACAATGTAAATTTAAGTGCAGCAGATAGTTTGAATGTTGGCAGCTCATGCTGACCATGCTCAACAGTAAGGTTATGTTATCATGGCACCTGAGAGTGGTAACATGTTGTATGTTGGTTGGAGATTCCAGTAAACAATTAACCATACTCTGTACCTGTAACAGTACTATCACTGCTAATGTTACTGCTAATACTACGTTTATTAACCTCCTTCTCTTCTACTGATTTAGCTCCATGTCATCTTTCAGAAATAAAAAAACAGCATAACAGCTTCTAAATACCTAGTTCTCAGATGACACCTCCATTGTTGGATGTATTAGTGAAGGAGAGGAGGAAGAATACAGAAGCCCGGTGAGTACCTTTGTCAAGTGGTGTCACTTGTGGTGGACTTTTGGAAGAAGAAGTCTTTTCAGGCTCTTGTCATCATCTAGAGTGAAGAAAGTAAGATAGTTAAAACCTACAAGTACCTGGGTGTTCACTTGAACGATAAGCTGGGATGGAAGCAGAATATGGACATTTTGTACAAGAAGGCCCAGAGACATCCCTATTTTGTGAGGAGACTGAGGTCATTAGGTGTGAGAGGCCTGCGCTTGTGGTGGTCCTGCCATGTTCAGTAGAAGAAGGGGTGAGAGGGGAATGAGGAGAGACAGCAGAAAGAGGACCATTTTGGTTGGTTGAGGTTGAGTTCTTCAATAAAACCATTTGAAAAGGAGACTATTTGCTGTTTGAACTGACTGAATACACAACATATTGGCCACAAGGATGTCTTTAATATCCCTGCAGTAGCCGGCACCTTTCCTTCCACACCAGGGTGAGCCTACAGTTACTTTCACTGCTTGGCTATGCATTTTTGAGAATTACATGCTTGCCGCTAATTAGGTTGAGCTACCCGATGAGAGAAAATGTGCTTTGCTTATTCACTGTCTCAGAGCAGAAGGGCAGCGTATTTTTTACACATTACCAGCTGAAAACAGTACTTACTACACTGCTGTAATGGTTTTAAAAAAATCTTTTGTGTTGAAAGTTAATGTTGTCACGAATGTTACAGGCGGAGTGGTGGCTCTGAGGCTAAGGATCTGCACTGGTATCCTGAAGGTTGCCGGTTCGAATCCCCGTCACTACCAAAAGAGATCCTACTCTGCTGGGCCCTTGAGCAAGACCCTTAACCTGTAATTGCTCCAGGGGTGCTGTACAATGGCTGACCCTGCGCTCTAACCCCAAGGGGTATGCGAAAACTAACAAATTTCTAATACGAGAAATCGTATAAGACGAAATAAAGAACAAAAAAAAAAAGTTCTGCCAGTGCGGCCAAAGGGCTCGTGAGCCGATCGAGCAATACGTTGCAGCTTTACGAGAACTGGTTGTTACTTTTGGGTTTGAATAACTGACGGATGAAATGATACGGGATCAGATTGTAGGAAAGACTAGTTCTTCTCATATCAGAGAACGGCTACTTCAGGAGTGCGATTTAACTTTATCGAAAGCAATTACAATTGTAAGCCAGGTTGAATCTGCCATGGCTGAGGCCAAAACACTTAGCCAAGGGGCTGCTGTTAGTGTGCACGCTGTTCTTACAACGCAAAAACTGGACAAAACACCCCTGCATAAAAGCAGTACAGTAAGATGTAGAGTGCCAGCATGGCTAACAAGACAGTTAACATGCAGTAAAAGATGTGTTTTTGGTGTGGATCAGCGCAACAAACAGGGAGTCATGCAGGGTGCCCTGCTAAAGTGCCATAAATGTAAAAAGCATGGCCATTTTGCAAAAGTTTGCCACAGTACAAGATATACAGATGTTCATGAAGTAACTACTCCTGAAGTTACGGTGTTGCATGTAGAAAACAATAATATTAATACCTCGGACAAGATCCATCACTACTGTATCAAATAGAGAAGTGATTCCAATTAGCCTGATACTTGATAAAGGTTCAGCTGTTGCTTATTCTACCTGAATCGGTTTATTCTACTTATTTCACAAAGGAATCACTTACTGCTCCTAAACTGTGACTGGTTAGTTACCTAAAAGAACAAATTCCTGTTCTTGGATGCCTGTCTGTGACTGTAACATACCAGTCCAACAGTGTGGATGCTGAGTTTTATATAGTAAAGGAAGAAACACCTATACTGGGTAGAGATCTATATGCTGCACTTAATATGCAATTAATGGATGGCTGCATTAATACATTGCCCTTCACCTCAGTGCAACCAGTGTCAGCACTCACACCATCAGTCAACAACAGTGCTCTGGGTTGTGCATAAAATAAAAATACGAGCAGATGTGAAGCTGGTCCCACAGAAATTGCGATGTTTACCTTTCTCAATAAGAGATGCTGTTTCAGAGGAGTTAAAAAAGCTAGTTGAACAAGACAATTGAAAAAGTGGAGTCATCTGAACGGGTTTCACCAATTGTAGTAACCATAAATAAAACAGGAGGGATTCGTTTGTGTGTTTATCTTCGTGAACCTAACAAAGCAGTTGTAATTGATAGTTATCCATTACCAAATATGGAAAAATATTTGCTGAACTAAGGGGTACAAAGGTTTTTTCAACACTGGACCTTCAAAGTGCCTATCATCAAGTACTACTTCATGAGGACACCCGAGATCTCACTACCTTTATCACCCATGACGGTTTATTCTGCTTTAAACATGTTCCTTATGGACTTGCTTTGGCACCTGGTTCTTTTCGGAGGATGATGGCGTCAATTTTAAGAAATCAACTAGGCATACAGTGTTATTTGGATGATATTATTGTGTATGGGTCAACTCCTGACCTTCATGAAAAACACCTTAAAGCTGTCTTGCACCACATTAATGCAGCAGGATTACAACTCAATTGTTCAAAATGTCAGTTTAGACAAAACAAATTGTCATTCTTAGGTCATATCATTTCTCAAGAATGCTTAAAGCCAGATCCAGCACATGTGAAAGCAGTTACGCAAGTTCCTGCACACTCTGACCTTTTTGGGTCTCACTTCTTGGTATGCTAAATTTATGCCTAATTATGCATCACTTGTTGAACCATTGAGAGCATTATTACTCTGTGGAACTTCAGTACTTACGTGGTCTGATGCATCCCAACACAGTTTTGGTATTATAAAACAATTGATTGTAAATAGCCCAGCACTAACTCTGTTTGGCCCTACATTACCTACTGTGGTCACTACATATGCTTCAGACTATGGCTTAGGTACAGTCCTTACACAGATTCACTCAGATAATAAGGAAAGAACTATATAATTTGCATCCAGAACACTCAGCGAAAAAGAATGAAAATACTCAGCAGTAGAGAAAGAGGCTCTGACATGCATATGGGCTACAGAAAAGTGGAGAACGTACCTGTGGGGACATCGCTTTACTTTACAGACAGATCATAGCCCACTGATGACATTACTGACAACTAAAGGACTGGGAAAAGTGTGACTGTGCATAGCTAGATGGTCAGCCAGACTTCTAAACTTCAATTACACCTTTCAGTACAAACCAGGTTCAGAGAATATTACAGCTGAGTTGCTTGTCATAACTACCTTTACCTGGCAGAGATAAAATACCTGATGAGGACGTTGAGGTGGTTGCACTGATAAAGGCAATCCCTTCCATTATTACTCCAGAAGAATTTAAAAATGCTTGACTTAAATGCCCAGTACATATTAAGCTAAAAGAGCTTTAACAAAAGAAATGGCCAAAATCTGAAAAAAACCTAGATCCAAATCTTTGAGTGTGTTACAGAGTGAGGCATAAATTGTCTTTAATGGATGGCTATATCATTTGTGGATCTCGCTGCTTGCTGGTGCCACAGGACTTACAGGATAGATTAGTACATATTGCACATGACAGTCATCAAGGTATCGTCAGAACAAAACAAAGATTGCGAGATCTGTTTTGGTGGCCTGGAATGGATGCCCAGATGGAAGCAGCAATTCGTTCAAGTGTAACATGTCAGCTCCATGACAAAACAGCTATTGTACACACTCCTCCACTTCAGCCAGTATCTTTTCCTAATTTTGCATGAGAGAAACTTGCAATAGATATTGTAGGACCATTTGCAGATGGAGCACTGGACTGCCGTTTTTGCAATTACTCTGATAGATTATTACAGCAAATACAGCCAGAAGTGGCTTTTACTGTACTTCTCAAGTAACCTCTGCTACTGTGATTGCGTTCCTCACATCAGTTTTCAGCACAGAAGGATATCCAAAGGAACTGATTTCACATAATGGTCCTCAGTTTGTCTCGGCAGAATTTGAAACCTTCCTGAGAGAGAGAAATATAACACACAGAAAGTCATCATTATACTATCCCCAGGCAAATGGTGAAATTGAGAGATTCAACAGAAGTCTCAAAGAAACAATACTAACCGCCAGCCTTGAAGGAAAACCTTGGAAAGCATTTGTTTCTGAGTTCTTATTTAACTATCGAGCAATTCGCCATGCAACAACCACAATGTCTCCTTCAGAGCTACTTCATGGTAGACAGATGTATACAAAGTTACATATTGCAGTGTTGAAAGAAAATATAAAGCTGGAGACACAAAAGAAAGCTGTTATGGATGCAGTACAACAAAAACAGGACAAAAGTAAAATTGTAAAGTGCTGAGGACTTTATGTGAGTCTGTGGTATTGAGTGGCATCTTTTATGCTGTGTTGTGTAGGGGCAGCAGTATCACAGCCAAGGATACTAACAGACTGAACAAGATATCAGAAAGGCCAGTTCAGTCCTCGAGGTGAAACTGGACACTTTGAAGGTGATAGTAGAGAGGAGGATGGTGGAAAAGGTGTCATTAATTATGAAGATTCCCTCCCATCCGCTCCATAAATTGCTACTGGTCCAAAAGAGTGTAATGAGTTGCAGACTGCTCTTCCCCTGCTGCAGGAAGGAACACTTTTGCAGGTCTTTTCTTCCTGCTGCTGTCAGTCTATACAACTCGGGGCTTTAATTCATGTATCCTTTACTGGATTATTTCATGAACTGTATCTATTGGACATCAGGCTCTGTAATCACTGGTATTTTATCCATCACTAGACACTTTATCTGTGGTTACAGATCATACTATGTATCACATTTATTGCACATATAATATAATACTGTGATACTGCACTGTGGTTATTACTATTACTATAATACACCACTATGTTTGGTATTTTATGGTTTTTATTTATCTTATCTGTTTCATCTTATATATTTTATTAGGTGTTTTAGTTATTTAATCTATATGTACTTGTTTTAATTTTGCTGTGAGCTGTTGGAACACCTAAATTTCCCTTCAGGGATTAATAAGGTGTTAACTTCTCTTATCTTATCTTTCTTATATATTTATGGGAAGTATAATAACGTTTCTAGCGGAAAATGGGAGGAGAAAACACTGAGATGCAGGTCTGTCACTTCTTTCTTTGTTTCCAAACAGGGAATAGAGAGTAGCAAGCCTAGTCTTTCCTGTATTGTTTCTTTGCTAATGTATTTGGGAAATAATTACACTGTTATTGCATTCCATTGTGATTTTCATTTCACAACACGACACTTAAGGGCATATTCTCTAGTGGTTCTATTCCTCCATACAGTATGGTATTCTCTTTCCTTCTCTAATATACTGTGGTGTCAGTGGGAGAGTCTTCTGCCCTATGCTGTCCTGAAACACCCTTGAATCTCTCAGTATGTTGCCAGGAACCCATACCAATCTACACACACTCAAGCAGGGCTAACAAAGTATTCTTTTGTCAGCTAGTAGGGATTTGAATTTTTCTATTGCACTGGACATTGCTTATACAAATTAACAAAGTCATATTCCACAGCTTCCACACTGCTAATAATGTGAATTTCTTATGACTAGCCCTTGATTAACTGTAATTTTTAATTGAGTCTTTTCAATACGTCAGTATGTGTTGGTCCAACCAGCATATGCGTCTCAGGTTGTCCAGTTACTCCCTTTGTCTTGAAGGTGTTAGAACATAGGTTTTCGTGACTGGATGTTCATTCTGATGATAGCCTTTTTTAGCTACCTTTTTAAATTACACTTCTACCAATACTGAATTTAATAAGGTCTGCATTTAATGTGATAATTGTCCTAGGTATTAATTAGTTCTGCTAATCATTATTTGACATTGGTTAAGTTGGTCTTCCTATGTTTCTGAAAATGAAAAAAATGATATATTTTCATATGTGTATTATCTTTCATCGCACTCTTTGAAACTTAGCAAGAAACTTACCTGACTGCCTTTAGTGGTGCTGGAGAAAAACTAGTAAACTTGGATTAAACCCTAAGAAACACAAGTAAGATTCAAAATCAATAACAAAACAACCAAAGTCAATGGACCTGTGAAGCAGCAGAAGTGGCAATTATACATTTGTAGGAGATGCTACAAGCTAAGTAGGATAAAATAACTGAAACTGTTTACCTAAGGAAATGCATCTTTATACTCAATTAGCATAAATTAAAATGGGATGTTAATATAATAGATGCTGATTTTAAATTGTTAAGTTATACCCAAGTGTTTAACTGGAACTGGAATCATTAACTTTTAAAAAATGTAAAGGTTCAAAAGTGACTTCTCTGTTAAAAGACAATTATCTATATATACAGTAAATGCAATTTACTAGTGTATCTTTTAACACAGTGCCACTAATTTATTTACCAAGCATATGGGTAAAGAATTAATTTATACAAATTTCAAGAATACTTAAGCAATACTTTGTTATGAATTGCCAATCTTTCACTGAGCTTTAAAGTAAAGTAACTTAGGCTAACTATCATTCATCAAAGAAAAAAAAAATAGGAACCAGTTAATACAAGCTAAATAAGTTTACCTGATTAAAGGGAGTACAGTAATCCCTCCTCCATCGCGGGGGTTGCGTTCCAGAGCCACCCGCGAAATAAGAAAATCCGCGAAGTAGAAACCATATGTTTATATGGTTATTTTTATATATTTTAAGCCCTTACAAACTCTCCCACACTATTATAAACATTTCACGCACAGTTATACAGCATAAACCCTTTGTATTCTCTTAGATATTAGGTAAGATTCGTTGAAATTATGTATGTAAACACAGTTTAAATACAGTAAAACCTAAATATTATTTTAAAGATATCGAGCGTCTCCGATATCAATACGTTACAGCCATTACAACAGACAGGCCACCAGCAATAAATACGTACAATGCAAGAAAAATTATATACAGTAAAATGTGTGTACAGCAACACTAAACTATGCACATGTAATAAGTACTGTACGTAAATAATTAATTATGGTTACTCACCAACAATGACACGACGACTTGTCCGATAACGATGAGTTTAATTTTACTGCACAACAAAGGATAGCGTTACAGCTCTTCTAAAGGAGCCTCTTCAGGCGACTGTTTAGCACTGCCGTTGTTCTTCTTCCAGCACTCTTCAATCCAAATCCCTAAAGCAGATTTCATCCAGACTACTGCCTTATCACGTCCCCTTGCAACTCGTTTTGAGCCCTGATTAAAGGACACTGCGGCCGTAGATCTTATATGCTTTTCCTCCTTTTTAAATAAAAAGAATCGTGGACTCATTGATGCTGTAATTGTGTTCTACAGCGGTGTAGCTGTTTCCTTCCTTCAACATATCCAAAACTTTTACCTTTTCTGCAATCCTGAAGCATTAGCAGTAACGTGCATTAATGCTGAATGAGTGAGATGAGACTTCCTGGTTAATGCAGCACTCCGTTGCTGAGCCAATCAGCAGCACACAGGAACTTAACTGCGTGCTCTGATTGGGTAGCTTCTCAGCCATCCGCCAATAGCGTCCCTTGTTTGAATTCAAATGCGTCCCTTGTTTGAATTCAAATGGGCAAATCAACTGAGGAAGCACACATACTGTAGACCGCAGACATCCGTGAAGCAGTGAAAAATCCGCGATATATATTCACATATGCTTACATTTAAAATCCACGATGGAGTGAAGCCACGAAAGACGAAGCGCGATATAGCGAGGGATCACTGTACTGTATTTTATACATTGTCACACACGTGCGATTAGGAGGCAGCTAAAGGGCCTGAATAATGGTAATTCCACACTCAACCAGGGGGCGGCGAGGTGCACTGACTTTCTTTCTCAATCCCTTGCAGACCATCTACAGGAAATTTCACACGGCCCCAGCGCCTCTGATGATGTCACTTCCGGTTCCGGGTCCTCTGATGACGTCACTTCCTGCCTCTGCAAATAAAGCCGAAATCCTAGACAACCTGCCTCAGTTCTGTTTTGGACTCAAACCTGTAAACAACTCCTGTGAATTACCCAATATTATATGGGTGGATGCCCCAAACCTTTCTTGATGTCTGGCTAGTTCTTGTGACAACATTTAACCACCTACTAAACCCCAAGTATTTTACAGTATTCACTTTCTTGTTTTCTGTCTCCCATGTCTTCAAATAATTGGCACATTATACAGGCTAACTTAGCTGGCTCACAACACTATGGACTTACTCTAGGCTCAGTTTCTAGTCTGCCACACCATTCACGCTTCTTATGCTGCCTGCATACGTTATGCGACCCGAAACTAAAACTGAACTGTGTCGTGACTCAGCAGCACTTCTTCAGCTTTAATTGTGGCATCAGAAGTACAAGAAATGGGCAGGGTAGGTTGACATCAGTTCTCCCCACTGGAAGCCCGAGGTAGGGGAACCGGGTAAATCAAATTACATACCGCCAACTCTGTACAGTAGGCCCACTAATGCAATTAGTAAAATCACACTATGAAACACAACCAAATAAACCACAATTCATTCATAATACGTTGAATATATAGTTTCACAGACATTTTTTTGGTTTGTGCAAAATCATTAAGAGTAAAATAAAACCACGCAACACACCACCAAGGAGAAATGGCTTACTCTTGGAACTTGGTTGACAGTTTTGTGGGGTGGGTAACATATTTGAGTGCCAAATAAACACAAATATATTAGAAAAGGTCTACATCATCAGGTGAGAAACTTAGGAAAATGAGGAAGAAAAAAGAGGAGAAACACGCAAAAGATAATGTTATGCAGCTATGTCATTTTTTTATAAGTTTAATATTATGCATGTAATGACGTATGCTGATATAACACTTCTGTTTGTTATCCTACTTTGCTGTGTTACTTGCTATGCCATTACACATGGGGCAACGATATTCCAATTTCTGTCCATCTAGATTACATAACTGTAGCATTTTTTTGTGTTCTTTCTTTAATTCAGTTGTAGTTCACCTTGAATTTATTAGTAATTGTGATTGGCCTGTTCTGATTTGGAACTTGCCCAATCAGAGTGCTCCACTTTGAAGCTTGTACTTAGTTTGGTGGCGTCTCAGGAGTAAAGTAGAAACATCATTTGATAAATGTGAATGTTTTTGTAATTATATATAAAACCTTACCTTCACATTTATGTAACCTTGGAAGGAATTAATAAATAGACTTTGGACATCTTCATCCATCTCTGACTGGATGTGTGTAACAATAACTTGGGATATAATGATAATGTGTGCAAATTTCAGCAAAGTGATTACAACCTAACTAACGCATTATTGACCTGTTTAACTTTCTACAGGTGACATCACAAACGTTTTCTGTGATTTTATTGACTCAGTCCTGAGCTCAGTAAGGTGAATTTCCATATGTCCATTGTGATAGTTTGAGGTCTCCGTGACCCCTTGAACCCTCAGACTCGACTCCAGACACCAGGTAAAAGTCCAATAATTATATTTATATGGACAATACAGTGCACAAAGCACCCTCCTCTCCACAATACTCAATAATAAACAATAAACAATCAATAAACAATCAATAATCAATCCTCCACACTCCCAGACACTTTGCCACCCTTCCTCCCAGCTCAGCTCGCCATCTGGGATTTCCCATAGTCCTTTTATAGTCCTGATCCGGAAGTGTTTCGTCCTCTCTGTCCACGTGACTAGGAACACTTCCGGGTCATATAAAAACTCTTCTTCACCCCGGAGGCACGTCGTTTCTTCCTGTCATGTGATCATGACGCACCTCCGGGCTATACGGCACATAAGAGTCCGACAACCTCCCTACAGCGACTTCTGGAGGCCCCCATGGTATCCAGCAGGGCTGTGCATATAAACTACAGAGTCCATGATGCCCTGCTGGAATTCGGGGCACGTTCATGCTGTCGGGAGAGCTCCTCCTGGCGGCCTGGGGGTGAGGGCCGGAGTAGAAAGCCGGCAATCCTTCACACCATATTACAGTGATATTTTGAATATTTTGTGATATTTCGAGTCTTGTGGGGTGTCTTATGTCTAAAATTAGCCAAAAAGCTTGTATGGTTAATTTGATTTATAGTCTTTAAGTTTGATTAATTGTGTATAATGACAAATTATGTGCATTATTTACAGATTTATTATGATGATGAAATAATTAAGGTCAGGGTTTAGATGGCACATATGCAGTGTAGTTTGTGTTTCTTTTTTGAGCAATAGTGCAATTCTTTCTATTCTGTTTGTGTATTTATGTGATATAGGATTTGTGCAATTTAGTTTCATTTTGTATGTATTTTTATATTTATATAAATTTATTGTTTAAATTTTATGATTATTCATTTGTATTGTTCCAAATGCCACTGAATACATTTTTGATTAAATTACCTTTTATGGACTGGCAGCCATCCAGAGTTAGCTCCTGCAATAAATATGAAGGCTGTACCTTTGTGTAATGGACAAAATGAGTTCAGAAAATTGATGGAAGGGCAGATGATTTCTTGATGGACATATAGTATTTAAATATAAAGATTCGCCATTACTGAATACTACTCAATTAAGAAACCCTAAAAGTGTATGTATCCGTAGACAAATCTATTATACCTCTCCTGTCTGAATTAATAATTGAATTGCTACAAATCATGAATTAGTTTATTAAAGAACAGCAATGAACCACTAATATTAACTGAAAATCATGATTACAAAATTGTTGAGAATTTCTTCAGTATTACCTTTAATGTTTTTTGTAAGTATAATATACAGTACAGTACAGTATGTTCAATTAATGGCGGCTATGCTAGTTTCAGCACAGTTTCAAGGAAAATGTGGAGTAACTTAGAGTTTTATCCTTATATGCAAGAGGTCTGTCCATAGATTAATTACATTAAAATTTAACCAAAATTTACTGTAAAAATTATCTCAAATTGTTCAAAGGAAATTGCCTTCTAAGAGATCCATCAGTTAGAGCTCTTTGGATGGTTTCAGTCAGTCTTATTAAATGAATGACATAACGTTTATATACAGTATAAATAGATTATACTGTATTTAAAAATTCTAACGTCATATCTGTTTCACTTGGAGCTACATTATTGTTATACAATGTAAGCAACGAATTTCAAACATCCCAAAGAGCAGAAATAATGCTGTTTCACTGCCTATGAGGAAAAACAATGAGGTAAGGCTGAATAATGACACTTTAACTATTTTGGAGAAGTCTAAATAAGTTCTGTAAATATACTGTTGTGCCCTATGTAGAAAAAGCTATAGTATATAGATAAATAATAACAATTGTGATAGATGGCCAGGATGCCTGGAAGAAGGAGGAACCAGGAGAGTGGCGCTTCTTTTCCCTGGCACTTGGCCGGTCCTTGCTCCCAGGGGGACAGCACTTCCAGGACACCAGGAAGTGCTGACAGACCAGGTATGGTGTATGCCCAGAATGCTTCCGGGTTCAAGGGCAGCACTTCCGCCACACTGGGGAGTGCTGCCGGAAGAACATCGTCAGGCACCTGGAGCACATCCGGGACGAGATAAAAGGGACCACCTCACTCCAAACAGAGAGCCGGAGTCGGGTGGAAGAAGGACGGAGCTTGCGTGGCAGGAGTGGAGGCGGCCGAGAGAACCAAGGACTGCATATTTGTAAATATTGTATATAGTAGATGTTAAATAAATGTGTGTGTGGTGGACATTGCATTGTCGTGTCTATCTGTGGCGGGGCAATCCTTTACACAATACATAAATAAATTTGAACTATTTTCCAGTAAATTGAACAATTTATCGATTAATCTATTAATAACACTTTTTTATATTCCCTGCTTTGTGCCCCAATAAATGCAAGTTACCGCCAATATACTAATAACCCAATTGTGCTTCACTCACTCAGAATATGGAACCAACTTAGAAAGCATTTTAAGATGGAAAATATTTTATCTGTGGCACCTCTGCAAGAGAACCACCTCTTTCAACCCTCACAAACATATCCAGTTTTTAATACCTGGAAAAGTTTTGGGATTAAAATGCTCAGAGATCTTTATATAGACAACATATTTGCATCTTTTGAACAATTACGTTCAAAATTCAACCTCCCAGCTACACATTTCTTTCACTATCTTCAAATTAGACATTTTGTTAAACAGAAATTGCCCGATTTTCCCCACCTTGCACCCTCCACAATGCTGGAAAAAATACTGCTCAATTTCGAGGAATTAAACACCATTTCCGCATTATATAAAATCCTATTAGAGTCCCTACCTTTCAAAGATCCAAGAGGACATTGGGAAGAAGATCTCTTAATCGATATATCAGAAAAGGAGTGGAAGGTAGCAAAGCAGAGAATTCACTCGAGCTCCATATGCACAAAGCATAGAATTATTCAACTCAAAATTATATATCAAGCTCATCTGTCTCGCTTAAAACTGTCCAAAATGTTTCCAGGGCAAGATCCAACCTGCGAACGCTGCAACCAAGCTTCTGCCTCACTGGGTCACATGTTCTGGGCCTGCACCAAACTAACATCATTTTGGACCAAAATTTTTAAGTGCCTTTCAGACAGCCTTGGTATCACAATCCCTCCTAACCCATTAACAGCTGTGTTTTCGTTGTTCTTCCAGACGGACTTGAAGTGGAGAAGGACAAGCAAACGGTGATTGCATTCACTACACTTTTGGCACGCAGACTTATTCTGTTATTTTGGAAGAATCCTAACTCTCCTCTGATAAGTCAGTGGGAAACCGATGTTTTATATTCTCAGTTCGAGGATCTGTACAAAATTTTTTCAAAACCTGGCAGGATCTAATCAATATTATTTTAGAATAAGAGAAATAACTATTACCGCATTTAATTCCCTTCTCCATTTCTTATTTACCTATAAATTTATTTCTCCCTTTCTTTTGTTTATTGTTGCCTTATTAAAAAGCCCTAAGCAATTCTCCTTTGGCTAAGCTCTCCTTCTCAGGGGTGGGGTTTGATTTGTCTCCAATTTTGTTTGGTTACAAATTGATCTATTTGTATGGAATGATTACAATAAAAATAAAAAAATAAAAAAATTAATTAATAAATATTAATAACATGTAAAACATTTGTAAATATATAGACTATTGACATGTTTTTTCTTCTCTTTTGTAGAAATCTAGAAAAATAAATCTTTACTGTTTTTAAGACATCATAACTTTAATATTCTATGCTTTTATAAAAACTAGGTTAATTGAAAAAATACTTATTTTATAAATGTACTGTATAAGACATAACAGCAAACTATTGTGTGATTTGATCAATGTAACTGGGCCTTGTCATTCAAGAGAGATTCATAAATGATACTTCTGCACAGAGTGTAGTCTATTACACACTTCAAGGGTGATTGAATTTATCTCTGTTTACTTATTAAATTATGATATGCTACTTTGTAATATTGTTTTGGTTACTCATCCATGTCCACATCAGTGCTTTCATACTCATTGTATAAAATGTATGGTATATTAGATTATAAGACCTCAACATTAAAGTCATTATTGCTTATGGCTTTACTAATTAATGATGAACTGACTGGTTACTTGTAGCATCATGTCTAAAATAATTCAGCAGCTAACTGAGCTATCTGGACCTGTAAACCCTAAAATATTTTTTTTGACTCCCATAGGCTTAAACTACATCACTGTTTTGTTTTTGTCGATTTTACTCCCGGTTTTACAACGATCTTTCCCTTTGACTATGCAACTGATAGATGTATAATCCTGTACATACAGCATGTCTCCTTTTAAGATATACCACAATTACTCATTTAACTATTATTACAGTACAGTACAACTTTCCATATACCTCCCCTTATTCTTTAGAACTTAGGTTTGTTATTTTCATGAACAAGTATTAAAGACCCATGTAAAGTCTGTATTGTGCGTGATCTAGAAGTATGAAAGCATAATTTCTGTTGTTTACAGTTGATACTGTCCTACTTGCCTTAAGCAACCATGCAGATACTTGATAGATTATTTGCTTTTCTTAAACAGCATTGTAAAGGTGATCCAAATTGTTTCTGTTACAATAGGCATTCTGTATACTGCAAAAGGCAGCGTACTGACGACAGTCCTTCCTTTTACCCAAACTTTATATTAAATTTATTATCTTGGCATTATTTTGTAAATTTAATTCTTCATGTTGATATCATTGCTAAATTATATGGATCACTATCACAACTTTATGTTTTTGACAGATATGGCAGATTTATTAGTTGATGGAGCAGATTATCCTATCTCTAGTTTAATATGTTTACAAGCATTCATTACTTGAGGGACACTTATTAGGCAGTTGGTGGAAAAACTATACTTCCTGTAGTCTGCACCACTGCTGCAGGAAGTCCAGAATTCATGGATAATATAAAACACATTGTCTTCAAGGCAATTGCAAAGGCAATCCTGCAGTGATTCATTTCTTGCAACAATGTACCATTTTTTGAGCTCCAAGTACTCTTTCTTGACACTGAGGACTAAACAAATATCAATTATCACTTCCTTGACTGCTGCGTCTAATGGAATACACCTTTGCCTTACCAGCTGTTTGGACAAAGGATGGAATTAAGCAATCATGTAAAGTTCATGCAAACAGAAATGCAACAATACCTTGCCTGACACAGTTTTTATAATTTCCTTCAGCAGCCACATGGGTTTTGGAGGAGATCTTCTGATTCTTTTTATTCTTATGCTCCCCTGCATGCGAGGTATATGGTAATGCTGTCTAACAAGGCACTAAAGGAAATAATAATAACAATTAATAACGGAGCAGGTTCAGAAGATGCTGTAAATCTAAGCAGATAAATGCATTAAAGGCAGTTAAGCCGATAAAATATAATGCAATGGTGTACTTTATATAAATTTTATTTTATCATTTCATACTATTTTTCAACAAGAAATGCATAAAGTCATTTTTTGAAAGACAAAACAAAAGCATCATAACTCAAATGCCTGCCTGCTATATATTTTTTGAATGATCGCTCGCTCTCCCATTTTCAGATGTGAACTATAAAAATTCATTCTGCATATGACAACAGAAGTAACAGTCAGTTTTATTTTTTCCTCATAGTGACTACTTTGGATCACCTTCACTGGCCTCTAAACATAATCAGAAAATAATAATACTTAAAGTTTCCCAAAGTTGTTGCTAGGCAACAATTTTCTAACAGTAAAAGTAGAATCTTGCTTGGGAGGGTCCCCTTGGTGAAAGATCAAAGCTAACTGTACTGCTGTATTAAAGACATAAGAATGCATTTCTCAAAGCTTGTATATCTTGCCATAATCAGCAGACCATTGTAAAATAATACAAGGTGAAAAGGATTATTCACAGGGTTATGCAGGCTTTTAGGCAACACAAAGCATATTTATATTTTATTGCATACAAAACACATAATTAGCAAGTTATACCATTGAGAATGTGGCTTACTGTAAATAATTAATGATAAGGAAACAAAATTAAATTAGAAAAAAAAAACTGTATCTATTTATGTTTGCATCACCTCAATTATGCCAACTTCAGTATAATTTTCCAGTATGATTTGTTCCTAAAACACAACTAAAGTGTCCAAAACAAGGCATTGTTGGGTATAATTAAACTTAAACCTTGACATTTTTAAAGCTTTAACATCAAAAATATTATAACATAGTAATAGATAATGTATTTAAGTGTAAAAAATAAAAATACGGTTATTAAATCATGCATGTTTAGCAAAAATAGTATGCTTTATTTTTCATAGGAGTGAAATAGGGGCTGGTCTGATTAAAAAGGTTTAGTAATGTGGTGCTGGAATATTACAGTTTTACTGATTTAAATTTTAATCTGATGAAGTGTGCCACTGTCATGTATTTATATTCTTTTGACAATACATTACTTGCTCAGTGAACTAAATTGCAAATTTTAATTTTTCTATTCCCTATGCAGCAATCCACTTTAATATGTTCATTGCATTTGCCATGCTTTAATTGTGATTAGAATGTTATTTGCCACGTGTTAATACACTGTATGATAAATCCAAAGACCTAAGAATATGACTAAAATGAATCCCTGCATTTTGTTTGTTTACATTGTTCCATATCTCTTTTACCTCATTCCATTTCACAACAAGAGTATAGATAATTGTGTTTTAAAGCTGTTTTTCAGCTGGATGCCACCCATCAGCTTATAAAATAACTGTTTATGCTTTCTTTTTTGCTTTTTCTTTTTTATTGTCTACTTCTGTTTGATACACACTGAAATATTGTCTCTTGTATTTGTTGACAAGACAGAAGAGACAACACAGGGATAAATAAAAAAGAAGGAACAAATGTTATTTCACAACATATTTGACATTCACAGCCAGTAAGAGAAGAATATAAAAAAGGAGAACAAGTTCAAGGTCACTTTCTTTATTTCCATATGTAACCAGTAAATTTAAATTCTGGGAGAATAGAGAACATAGAAAAGCCAGACAACAAAGACCAATGTGCAGTAGACTGTGCAGTGATATTTGCCCCTCACTATATATAAAGAATGGCATTCATTCAAGACATATGCTGTTTGGGTAGAAAAACTGATATTTTCACTGCTTTTCTGAGTTTTCAAGTGATGGTATCCTTTTTCAAACAAGAGAGAATTTTATACATTGAAGTGGCACAGTACTTTCTAATGACACAAGCTTTAATTTTTTATCATTTTTAAATACACCTCATCAAGTGTACACAAGTCAAATCCTGTGGCATATTTACAAAATTATTACCTTCTGCATGGCTTTTTAATTTTATATAGTAACACTTTAAAAAATACATTGATGTCATCAACCAGGACATGTTCTGGGTTTTAATAATGAAAATCTAGTAGTAGTATTTTATTCAGCCACTATTTACCTAGTTACCTATGAAAATGGAGGAGCTAATGTTCTTTTCTTTTAATTTGATCTCATGTTGTGGACCCAGCTCAGCCAGTTGGGAATCTGTAAACCAATATTTCTAAAATAGCTGACAGCATCCATTGTTAATCTTTTGCGATTCTCTGTGATTCTGCCTATGTTTCCTGAAATTCTTATATATTCTTTTTTCTTGTTGATATTTGAGTCCAGGTTCTTGTTATGACACCATTATTCAATATGAGGTTGGATATGCAGTTTTGTTATTGCTTGATCAACCTAATTACCTGTCTATGGTCGAAAGATTTGATGGGCTGGGAAATGAGACCAGGAAGAAGGCAGCAACCTGGAAGAAAGTGTGTTTACTGTGTTAAAAATCTGCATGGATGAGATTTTATTACCTATATCACTTGTGGTCTGTTAGGTTACTTGGTATCATTATAAACTGTGTGATTATATTTGCAGTGTCAGATGTTTTTGTTGCTGTAGCTCAAAACCTATCCAGGTTTGAATGGATCATAACTTATCAGATTCATGGAAATGTTTTAAATCCCAACCTAAGAGCATACTCCTTCTTCTCACCAGTACATCATTGTTATTCAAGAATTGATTATTACTTCATAACAATTTTTTGCCCATTATCAAATCTTATAAGTATGATGCTACTGTTATCTCTGACCATGCCCCTCTAACTTTGGAGTTTAAATCTCTAAACCCTACACACTCATATCGTAGCTGGCATCTTAACCCCCTGTCATTAGCTGATAAGAACTGTAAAGAATTCATATCCAAGCAAATTGACTATTTTGTAGAGACAGATGCATCCTCAGAAGTCTCTGCAGGAATAGTCAGTGAAACTCTGAAGGCATAGAAGAGGATAGATTATTTCATTTTTCTCACAAAAATAAATTGGAAACTAAGAAGGTGTCTGAGTTAATCTGCAAATTTACCAGAATAGATCCAGAATATGCCAGGGGCCTCATGTATAAACGGTGTGTACGTACAAAAATGTTGCGTATTCCTGTTTCCACCCTCAATTTGCAATGTATAAAACCTAAACTTGGCGTAAAGCCACACACATTTTCACGCCAGCTAAATTCTTGGCATACGCAAGTTCTCTGCTCAGTTTTGCAAACTGGCAGCACCCAGCGTTAAAGTAGTGCTTTTGTTCAAGTGTGGTTTCCCTTTAGATCAACATCCCTGACGCTGCTTTATCAAATACACTGAAATTAACCGCACATTATTTATTAGTTTAAGGCATTTGATTCTAATTAACCTGTAACAATATAATGGTCCACGGAATGGCCAAACTATTCCAAATACTATATCTTCTTTAGCGTTGTTTCTCTCAATGCACCACTCAGAGTATTTTTCCCACTGTATCTGAGTGTTGAATCACAGTTCTACAGCAGCTGATCAGAAAGAGAATTATCGGTATACAGCATCAAGCACACGCTGCCTCAGCCATGCGCACTGTCTATTGAACTGCTCTCATACGACTAACGCTTCAGAGCCTTTCCTGTAGAGACATCGCGGTTCAGAAACGGTTTCATCCCAAGAACTATAAACACGCTTAATCAGTCCATCAATTGCTCCTTGTAGAACTGTTTGTACTTATTAGTACAATTACCTCACTGTAAAATTGCAAAATAGTTATAATATTGCACAACCTGAGCCACTTTATAAAGCACATATTTACATATGATGACAATATCATTTTTAAGATGAAATGCAGCAAAATATGTTTATTACATTATACAGATAAAATGTTAACATCATTTAAATAATTCATATTGTTAATAATTAAATATGTTGCAGCGCTAGCTAGTTCAAGGATTCTTCCTGCCTCTCACTGTATTCTTGCTGGGGCTGGCGCGACACTGGAAGGATAGATGGATAGAATAATAAAACATGTACTACGAAGATATTTCAATGTTCCTTAAATGTTTTGAAGAATCGGAGTTCTAAGCTTACAGATGGCTTAACATCTATTACAAAGCTTATTGTGTGGCGATTGGTTACTTGGAGAAAGAAAAGGAAGGACAGGAATTGGAGGTAAGTATGTTTGAAAGAGACAGTACTGCTGCAATAAATTATTTTTATCAAAGGTCACGCACAGTGCAGCGTGCATCTTGTGGGAGGCAGGAACAATCTCTGGACAGGGCGACAGTTCATCACTATCACTGCGCCACCGTCTTTCCATGTTTAATAACTCCCAATATCATGAAAATGATATCAAGTATACATCTCAGTATTTTAATTATTCAGAGAGCTGTAATATCACAAATGTAATGGATTCGGTGTCCTGTCCGAGGAACAGAAAGCCCTTTAAGAAGCACGTAGTGATTGACACACATAGAGCACATAGAAGAACACATACAACACAAAGCATTTAACGTGCTACTTTAGTTACGATGGTATTTGAGAAACTAGTAAATTAAACGATTTAAAGATGAAGTTTATGATGTTCTATTTTAATGACAAAATAAACTATGTGATTAAAGTGGAAATTTCAAAATTAAAGATGACATTTCGAGATTTTTTCTCACTGTGTCCCTATTTTTTTTTCTTTTCTCTGTACCCTAATAAGCTATGGTGGGCTACGACTTGCCTTTTCACAGCGACTTTGATATTTGACAACTACTTTTTTATTTCGGGCACTGTGCGACTTTGTGAACTTGAGCTTTCGAGTTTCTCCTACACTCTATGTCACTTGATCAACTTCCTTTTGTTGTTTATACCACTTTTTAAACCAACAAATAGTACATTTTTTCTTGCCTCCATTTGGTATTCGCTGAAATTCTTCTATTTTCCCCCGTGCTTTTGCCATTGCCTTTTCACAGAACGCTGAGCGGGTGATTTATATTGATTTGTATATTCAAAGAGGCGTAATTCTAGGAGGAGTTGGGGTGGGGCAGCAGGCACGTGCACGTGTGTTACTTTTCACGCTGACCGGGATTTATGGAGCGAAAGAACGTGGAAGTTGGCGTTCGTACAGATTTCTGCATCTGGATTTTTTTTTGTGTACGCACATTTTCGCTTTTGTCCGTACACCATGTTTTAGTGTGAATTCTACACACGCCATTATGCATGAGGCCCCTGCTCTGCAAATGAGGCCCCTTATAGGAAAACACAGGTTTTGCAATCACAATTTAACCTTTTGACAACAAAAGAAACAAAACAGCTTTAAATTGTGACATCATTATTATGAACTCAGAGAGAAGACTCTTTTTTTCATGCAAAGAGCATCACAATTACTGCAACACTGATCATTTTACACACTACTAATGAACTGTAAAAACTATTTAAAAAAACTACTGGAACAATATGTTCAAGGTGTAACTGACACAATGGATGAAATTACCGAGCCAACTGCGCTTGAACTGGCAGCACGCAAACACACAGAGGTAAGCGCTGACGCTGGCAGGCTAGTCTTAGTGCAGCAGGGTGTCACGCTTGGGTCACAGAAACACAGAAGACTGTAGAGACAGGAACTTTATTTAAACACTTCAAACAAACATGTCTATTTCAGAAGTAAAACCTCAGTATGCAGTTAGTTATCAATTAAACAATAGACAAACATCATAGGGGAGCACAACCCCCAACAGGAACAGAGAATTTCTCGGGGAGGAGAGAGAAACAAAGCAATCAGCCAAAAAGGGCAGGTGCTGTTCAGGCTTTTAAGTAAATGGAAAACACAAGAACACTCAGCTGGAGATGTATCACTGTCAATCAGCAGCAAGGAGAAATGAATAACGCTGTAGCGGTCCGGTGCCGCTAAGATTCACACCGTCGATGGTGATTTATTTATTTTTATGGTGGACATTCCAGGGACGCACCCAACCGACCAGCGCGCACTCACAAACAGAGACAAAAACAAAGCAAACCAGTAATCAAACAGCAAATAAAGAATGTAATGAAAACAAATGAAATGAGAAAACAATGATACCACCCCTGTTCCCTTTACAGCGATTATACATTAAATGCAACAAAGCACAAACAAAACACACACAGTAAATCATGAAAAAGTTCATGAAAAGCAGCAATGGATGAAATGTAATGATGAAAATAGATAGTCCAGAGATCCGCACATTGAATGGGAATGTAAAGATAGTCCTACCAGTAGTTCCTGAAATGGTGAAGATGGGTGGACGAGTTCAGGAGTGCTCCTTTCTTTGCAGGATGGCCATGAATTCACTTACAGTCCTCATGTACACAGGCAGACAATCCAGATGCACGAAACGATCCCGGACAAAATGAATAAGTACAGGTAACCCAACAGAAGGCAGACAGACAGGAACTTGAAACACAAATTACAAAAACTTTTTTTTTTGCTTTTGGTCACCGGCCCCCTTTTTAAAAGCAGCGCTGACACCCTTTGACCTCAACAGCCCCAGCACCCTCAGCAAAAGACCAATCAGATCCACTGCAGGGACTGCTGGGAGTTGCAGTTTCAAATTCTATTGGCTACTTTCACCATCCCAAGCTGCGGTTCTCTCTACAGTACAGTATAGCCACGAAAAAAGGCATAAAAATAGCGGAGGATATTTGTGGTTTCCATTAACAGTTATTAGTTAGGTTCTAAGGAAAAATCCGCAAATGACTGAGGCCGCGAACTCTGAACCACGACTTCACGGGGGTCTACTGCCTTCTACTCAGTTTAAAGAACATAAGACACATTCTAATGAGTTTTTTGATTCATTACAGATACCATAGCTAGGTATTCTCAGTGCAGCGGAACTAGATAAACCTCTGACACTCTCAGAATTACAAGATGCTATAAACTCACTTCAGAGCGAGAAAGCAGTAGGCCCTGATGACTACCCAGTGGAATTTTATAAAAAAAAATTTCAAGCAGGTTAGCTCAACTATTACTAGCAACATTTATAGAAGCTAGAGACAACAAAATTCTACCTCAAACTTTTCGCCAAACATTAATTACTAAATTTCCTAAGAAAAATAAGGACTTACTACAATGTGCATCATATAGAACAATCTCACTCCTGAATAACAACGTTAAGATACCCTCCAAAGTTCTAGCTAAAAGGATAGAGAAAAATCATCCTTCTGTAATATCACAAAATTAATCACAGACAATCACAACAATCACATTCTTATGTGTAAAATTCAATAATGAACTCAAAAGTAGTGTATTGCATGTATTCGGTTTACAAACAGTTTAAACAAATAAGGTGTTTTTTAACAGCAGTATTCCTTTTACATAGTAGCAGTTAAAATATTTCTTTAAATCACAACTTAAATATTAATGTGATCAAATCAAATATAAAACCAAAGCTATTTGCCACTGCCAGGGCATTAACATTTTGTCTAGTTTGTTATAGAAAAACAAGTTACCCTCAGAGTCCAGAGCCATGATCATAACGTTATAACAGGCACCTGCCTAGGAACAGTAAGTTAACATCTCTAAATCTGTTTTCTTTTTCATCTGAAGAGATACCAGCAGAAACATTTTCTTTTATCAGGGAGCAGCATAAACAGTCTATGTTCAGTAGCAACTCTTTGAGGGCTAATATTTTTTCCTAAAAATTCAGTTTTCTGAAAGCGCACAAGGCAATGGTTTCACACATAAATCAACATAAAACATCTGTTGCTGCCTGTTGTGCCTGCTTTCGGCGCCTGTTTTCAGTTTGTGGAAGCAGCAGCTGTGCGGGGAGCAGCTCGACGGCCAGCAGGAATGCTGGCTGCCTGACTGTCTTTGTGAGACAGGTGCGTGGGGGTGTCAGTTGCCTGTTTTGTACCTCCTGTCATCGTAAGTGTCTGTCCTTCCAAGTGAACGTTGCCATAGGTGCATCAGTTACATGAATGTGTTCAGCACCATGATCAGCTGGGGACCGGTCAGCTGATGCTGGTACCTCACTTTTGTTTTCAATCTACATCTCCAGATCACTTGCATCAAAATTGGAGTCTGACAAATCAGAGTCCATTTCAGCCATAATACAAAAAAAAGTCATCCACAGATTATTCTGCTTTGAGCATTCACTTTGGTATCTCTCCACATGCAATTTTAGAAGCTGTTTGCTTTTCGCAACTCATGCACGTGTAGCGAATCGAGGTCAAATCAACAAAGCTAACTTTCCTTCTAGCAAAAGTGTATTGAAAAGAGCTGTAACAAGAAGTTCACTGATCTCTATCAATCGCTAGCGAGACTGAGGCTTTCAAAATAATAATAACAAAAACTACATCAATGCACGATAAAATAATTGTCATTATTAATTAGTTAATGCGTTAACGTGATAATAAAGCTTTAAGTTGCCCAGCCCTGGTAAAAACATTTTAAGGTCCCTTCCTTTCAAAGATCCCAGGACAAGGTGGGGGTAAATACACCTTTCACTTAATATTTCAGAAATGGAGTGGGAGGCAGCCATGCATAGAATACACTCGAGCTTCATATGCGCAAAACAGTCAATCATTCAACTTAAAATCTTTCATCAAGTGCATTTAACTCATTTAAAATTGTCAATAATGTATCCAGGGCAAGATTCAACCTATAAACAGCCTCACTGGGCCACATGTTTTGGGGGTGCACCAAATTAACATAAGTTTGGACTAAAATCTTTAAATGTCTATCAGACAGCCTTGGTGTCACAATCACTCCTAACCCACTAACAGCTATGTTTGGTGTACTTCCAGATGGGCATAAAGTGGTGAAGGACAAGCAAACTGTAATTGTCTTGACTTCACTATTAGCATGTAGACTTATCTTGGTCAAACTAATATTTCCTATTCATTGCAAAAAAAAAAAAGTGTTAAATGGTATCCATGTACTGTATATTTGGTACCAGTGACATGCATAGTGGCTCAAAATAGGCAAAGGAGCATTTTATGGAACAAGATTAATATATATATATATATATACATTATACACAGTTCGGACACAATGCGGAGACACTGAATGGTTCCACTGTAGAAAAGGAGTGCGACAAGGTTGCACCCTCTCCCCCTTTCTGTTTAATCTGTACGCGGAAGTCATCACACGGAAGGCAGGACTGGAGGAGTCAGAAATTGGAGTAAAAATCGGCAGAAGAAACATCAATAATCTCCGATACGCTGACGATACTACCTTGTTGGCTGAAACGAAAAAGGGACTTGAGGATTTGATAATGAAAATCAAGCACGAAAGCGAAAAAATGGGTTTGCAATTGAACTTAAAAAAGACGAAAGTAATGACGACCGCAGTCAACAACATCAAAATAAAAATCGGCGATGAGGAAATAGAATGTGTTCAGGAATTTACTTTCCTAGGCTCAAACATCGACTGGGGCGGAGAACTTTGCTCAGAGATAAAAAGAAGGATAGCGCTCGGCCGAAGTACAATGCTGAACATGGAAAAAATCTGGAAAAGCATAGATATCAGCCTCACCACTAAATGCAGGCTAGTCTGTGCAATTGTTTTTCCAATAACCATGTATGGATGTGAAAGTTGGACCCTGAAAAAAGCCGACAGAAGGAGGATCGATGGATTTGAACTTTGGTGCTGGAGAAAGCTACTCCGCATTCCATGGATTGTGAGAGTAACGAACAAAGAAGTGCTACAGCACATAAAGCCAGATATCTCGTTAGAAGGGAAAATTACTAGACTCAAACTGACCTATTTCGGCCATATAATGCGATCAAATTCGCTAGAAAAATCGGTCATGCTAGAGATGGTAAGCGGCAAAAGAAGACCCAGCTGCCAGCGGACTCGTTGGCTTAACACCATCAAAGCAGACACGGGCATGAACATAACACAGCTCAAAGAAGCTGTGCAAGATCGAAAAGCGTGGAGAGAGCTAGCCTATAGAATCGCCGAAGGTCGGAAACGATTGAACGGATGACACACACACACACACACACATATATATATATATATATATATATATATATATATATATATATATATATATATATATATATATATATATACTGTATATACTGTATATATATTCTGGACACAATGTGCACACATTTGTTTCTGTAGCTCTGCTGGCATTACAGTATTCACTCCCTTGAAAACAATGTTTGTCCATGATTGCTGATTTTGTTAGAATATCATAAAAATACTAGACCCTCTCCACTGTGCATGTACTTTATTTGTGTTTACAAAGCAAAATAGCAAATGACAGAATTCGTGCAGTTATATTAAATGCCAAATACAGTTTTTTTTTAATATTAACAATAATAATTCACATTATAGCACTTGAATCATTTTTTCTGCATGAAGTGTATGTTGTTGGTAAAATATTCAGGAAGCCACTAGAACTGATTATGTAGCATTTTTATGTTCCAGAATCCTGAAGAACAACGTAAGTAATTTTATGTATACATATGAATTACAATCTTTCAGTAACAAAATTAAAACAAAACTAGTATTACTCTTTTACTTTTTAGTTGTTGAAAGCTTTTCGGTTTTATACAAAAATCCTCCTTTTGGATCCTTTGTTTTCACAAATTTTACTGACTTTATCTTTGTTAATAGTGGGATTTTTCAGTTTTGACAGAATTCGAAGATCAAAGAAATATTCTTGTGCACATAGATTTCTGAGTTTGGACTTAAATGAATTGACTCTGGAAAAACTTCTGCAGTAGGTGTTGATAAAGAAACATAAATAGAATTTCAGCAACTTAGACAGTGTTGAAAATATAAAATTAGTGTAGCTGCACTTGATGAGAGTTTTCAAATAGTTCAAAATATAGCTACCAGAAAGGCATTACAGCAGTTAGTATGACTCATTTTACAACAACAACAACAAAAAAACTCCACATTCCAAGTTTCTTCATTTTAAGTATTTTAGTGAAAATCAAAGCAAACAATTAACAAAAAAAAATAAAGAAAGTTGATAATACATAGACAAAAAAGAAAAATAATTGTCTGTAAAGTTCTTTTTAATGCTTAAGTGTCTAGGTTACATTTCTTAAAGTTTCCATCTGTTATCACATTCACTAGGACACTACTATATGTCTGACCTACAGAAAAGTAAGCATACAGTATATGACTTGTGTGCAGATATTATAGCAACTTTTCATATCATAACATTACAAACTAACACAACCAACACACAAATATTTATTATATGTTTTTTTGGAATAAATAGTAATAAAAATCATAGCCCATACTTTATTTCCATATAATAATAATAATAATTTTTTACATTTATATAGTGCTTTTCTCACTACTCAAAGTGCTTTACATAGTGAGTGGGGAGGCGCTTCAGTGACCACTAATGTGTAAACAGCTACCTGGTTGATGCAACCGCAGCTATTATGAGCCAGTGCACTTATCACACATTAGCTATTAGGTGGCGAAGGAGTGAGAGAAAGATACCTAATTAGAGACAGGGGATGATTAGTGGGCCAGAATGACTAAGCCATGGTGGGCATTTTAGCCAGGACATTGGGATACACCGTACTGTTTTATCTGTTATGACAACAGATAGTCTGGACCTCAGTTTTATGTCTCATCTGAAGGACAGCATCATTTTTACAGCACGGTGTCCACGTCACTACACTGGGACATTGGAATCCACATTCACACCACAGGGTAAGTGCCCCCTGATGGCCTCGTCTACACCTCTTCAGGAGCAACGCAAGCTTTTCCTGGTTGGTGTCCCATCCACGTACTAGCCAGGCCTAAACATGCTTAGCTTCAGGTGGATGATCTGTTCTGAAGTGCATGTGGTATGGCTGCTGGATAGCAAGTAGTAGCATACCTACAAATCTTTAGCAAGGCACATTGCTTATACCTTATTTTTCTCAAAAAATAAAGCATGCAATTGAGCTCAGATGTGATAATTTAAGTCCTAATAGAAGAAAGCATTATTTGAACCAATTTGCAGAAAGGGCAGGAATTAGAGCCACTGTAGCCACTTCTTTGTTAATGCCCTTATGTTGATACACTAAAGAACTGGATACTAGCAGTCATCTCCATTCATTTGTGATTCTTTACCAAAAAAAATAATTTGTGTGAAATTTGCTCTGCTCTTAATTAACTTTTAAGTAAATTTGATTATAGATAGATATGCAGACAGGTAGCACTCTATTTGTCCTAAGGTGGAATTATGCTTTTTACTGACACTCAATGCTGTTTGTATAAAGGTGCCCCAGTAGTGTTACTTGACACACTTCTGGAAAATAATTTGTTGGCTGAATGTACTCAAGGTTTTAGTGTGTTGGAGAGATGATGTGAAGCTTTGTTCACAATGGTACTTAGTGTTGTTTTTTTTCTCTCTTTTGCTACTTCCTCCAGGTGGTCCAGAGTCTGTCCTATAACTGAGGTAATGTAAAATTGAGTCTGCTCTGTGCTTTCTTATATGATTTCTCAGTGTTATTTGGCCAGTCCAAGCTGTCATTAGTGTGAAGCCTCAAGTACTTATAACAGTTCACTACCTCTACATCCATTTCCTGAACAGTGACAGTACCAAGTGTGGCAAAAGTCAATAACCAGTTCCTTGGCTTTTCTGATGTTAGGTTGCAGACAATTTTTTCTCCACCACAAATAAAGTATGGTTTGTCTATCTCACCACCCTTGTCAAAACATCCCATTAGTGCAGAATCATCACAGAATTTCTGCAAATGACCTGACCTGGTTTTATATTTATAGTCCAAGGTGAACAGAGTGAAAAAAAGAAGAGAAAACTGTTCCTTGTGGTGTTACAGTGTTGCTCACATCCACATCAGAGACACAGTCCTTGAGAATTTGATATACAGAAGAACTGGATATGAGTAATCATCAACTAACTTACTTATTTACATTACAAATGTACCTTATTTCTTATAAAAGTGCTGAAGGTGAAAGTTCGTGAAGAGAGTGAAAGTGAGCTAGAGGGACACTCTCTATGTTTTGATTTCAAAAAGTGCTGATAAAAAGCTACCATACGCTGAAAAGAGAGTTCCTCACTAAGTGAAGTTGTTTTTTCTTATTTTATGTGATACACTGGATCTTGCACCCATTGTTTAATGGTAAGTGCATATGGAACTTTATTAAGATGAGATGAACTAGTAGTGTAATCATAATACAAAACTGTTTGATCAAGAGTTACACTGATAGTGGAATTTTATACAGTTAGGATATTGCTTAAGTCCAAATTTTTCTGATAAATAGGTAAAGATAGTGGTCTAGTAGTTTGTGCATGGAGAAAATAGATAAATGTGCATCCAAAAGTTTCACATCTAATATAGGAGCTAACCTTGGTAAATATTTTCCAATCTAAATCTTAATGTGCACCTTAATTGAATTAACCAAATAACTAAAACAAATTGAAAAAAAGCTTATTTTCATTCATTCTCTGAAAATTTGATTCTAATATTCAATTTTCAACTTAGTTCTTAGTACCATAGTTTCATTACCATTTTCCACACATCCATTTTCTAAACCCAGTTTATCCTGAGCAGTGTTTTTAGAAAACTTGTGCCTATGCCAGCAATCACAGGACAATAGGCAGTAACAATCCCTGGACTGGTCACCAGTCTATCACAGGGTAAACACACACACATTAGGGCCAATTCAGTAAGGGTAAAATTCTGCAGCTGTATCACTGAGGCAAATGAAGGAGGAATGGTAAAAAGTCTGTTTCTTCTGATACAGTTTTTGACTTACATGTTATACTAGAAGTTTCTTTGTGAGAGGTAAGATTTAGGCCAGAGATTCTCAATGATACCTCCACAGACAGGTTTATGCTATGTAATAAATAAATAGATGCATTCAAATCAATCAAATGTTTTTATTGTGTCCAGAGACAGCAATACCTGAGGAGTTTTTTTACCATAATAATGTAGAGCAGAACTGGTATAGATTAAAGATAGTTTGGAGGGTATTATTTTTTATTTTATTCAATTCTGTATTCTATAGAGACAAAACAACCTTGTCACATTTAAGTCATTATGGAATGAATAGAAAAGTATCAAAAAATAAGTATATTATTTTATCTGTCTCTAACAGCGCCAGCATAAATTCACACTTGATCTGACGCTGTTTGTTTTCAAATAATATTGCATTAGTGCGATGATGTTTTCTGATTGGTATTATTCAGGTCATAAAATGATTTCTTTAAAATGTCACATATATTGTCTCTTTCTTTCAGGTGTGTAATGGAAACCACCGTATAGAGAGAAGTGTGCGCATTGCAACAGGTACACATGTCGTAAATTTAGGAAGGACGGTCCTTGCGTGTGTGTAAACTGTTAACATTTGAATCTGATGATTGTATATAGCGCTGAACTGATCTCTCTGTACTATTCTTTCCTCTGCATGTCCTGGAGTACAAAAGAAACATCACCATACAGCAACATGTGGGGACTGGCAAGATCGGGGAAAAAAGAAAACACGTGAAACACACTGTCAGTGATTACTACCACAAGATGTTATGCGAATAAATATGAATAATATGAATAATGTTGCATCTGTGCCACAATGTTTTCCGAAATGTACTATACAGGTCATAAAATGAGTTATTCGAAATATCATATATACCTATGTCTTTTATCCATCCAGATCAGAGAATGTCCAGTTCCATTGTCTTAAAACACCACTCACATCTACAGTTATTCCCAGTTTCAGATAAAAAGTAACAGCGTCAGATCCCTGAGTGGGGGTGGGTGGGGGGGGGGGTGGTTATGGGGCGGTAGTATGCATTGTGGTCGTGACTGAGAAAATAAAAGTGAAAGTGAAAAGTGAAAAAAAGGTAACTTTTACAAGTCCTATAAATGTACAGCGGCTGTTACAGACACAAACCAAATGTATGTGTGTAGTGTATAATATTAACAATAAGAGCAACTCACTACTGAAGATGGTATATATAGGAGGCAGTCAGAATCGAACCAGGGACTCTTGATTACAAGTCAGAAAATCTTACCGCTACGCCACGGAAGCTGCTGTATCATCCTTGAACCTTTTGTGAAAGTGTTTATTTGATCTTTGGATTTCAGGCTTCACACATTATATAGTTTATGCCTACATTCTGTAACATTTATTACTAAAATATGAAAAAGTTTCTGTTTTAACAATGTGTTCACACAGATTACTGTAGAAACGGAACACACATGAAATGCATGTGTTCCAAATAATGATTGTTATTTCCACTCTAAAACTCCAGTACTTCAATCCCAACTAATCAATCAAGACATGAGCTGGGAGAACTTTGTACACGTTCTGCGACAGTGGGGGGATGGAATAGCAGGCTGCTTGCTGCTTATCTTAATCGGCACATTTACAGGACAAAAGACGCTGACGGAGAGGTGCGAACGGATTTAAGGTGGGCCGGATTTACAAGTTTTCTCGTAGGTTCTGGTAATTCTAGTGTTAAGAGATCACATTCATCCCAACAATGGATAGTTTTCATGTCATTCTGCTGTGCATTGTGTGAAGAATTTGCCTAGTTGGAGTGTCAACATGGTCTATCCCCATTAATAAGGATCAAAAGAAAATAAAAGAACTTAAACAAGTGGTGATGCCCTTTTGTTAGTTGTGTCTAACAGCTCAGTCTACTTGAGCCAAACTAGGGTCCAATTCTTAGGACCTCCATTGGATGGATGGCTGGTATACAGTATAAAGGCCTGAGGCTTGAAGGGGTGGGGCTTGAAGCATACATTCTGAGAGGTTAGTCATTGTCTTCTGGGGAACATTCAGAGCTATGCAGGAAACATGATATATAATGAGCGACACCACCCCACCTTGCCGCAGAGTGGAATGGTTAAGCTTTCCTGAGCCTTCCAGGTGATCCCTAAGCACACTTGAATGACAGCTGTTGTATGTGGTTTTGAATGACAAATAAAGTTAACCTTGAACCTTGAGTGAAACAGACAGATTAAATTAGAAATAATGAACAGGATGCTCTCATTATAATTATGATGTACAGTATACTTTAGGTGCTAATGCTTTGGTGTAGCATATAATGTTTTTTCCATAAAGGCAAGTAAATTCTGTACAACTGAATGGTGGAATGCTACATTCTAATATAGACAATGTTTTGCATTCTACTGTGATATAATAAGAAGAAAAATTTAATATACATATTCAGTAGTGAACAATGAACATATTTGCAAGAAAGATAGAGAGCAATCTCATTTGCAGTTTTAATTGAAATATATATTTAAATAGCTGCCACCTAGGGGAATCTTTGTATTTGTCTACTTTAATAAAAAAAAAGGGGGGAAAAACTTAAGTTTACAGATTACCTTTCCCATAGTGATTAGCTTAAGAATATCACAGAAAAAGAGCTCTTTATTGATAGAGTGATTAAGTGGCAGGCAGCCCTTTTGATAGCATAAAGGTGATAATTACAAAGGGACCAACAAATAAGGAGCGAGCATGTTTCCCTGGACCCAAAAGAAAAGAATAAAATCATCAGATGTGTGATGTCCTGAGCAGCATAAAGCACCCCCTCTTCATTACTACTCCATCATTCTTTTGAAATTGATCCCATTTCATCCACATTAATAAGGTTTAAAGAAAAAAGTCACAGTGGAATTTCAATGTCATCTCCTCTCAGTTGCTGCACTTGGCTCTCACACAATTAAACCCACTTTGCTGATGGATTATCAAAAATGATGAGTGTTTTCATTTTGATATGTAATTGTTTTGTTTCAGTTTATTAGCAAATAGAATTTTATTAGCATTTATTTTTAAGTGTTATTAAAATCCAGGGGAAAAAAACTTTTTTCTTTGATGTGGTCCTTCTGTTAATTATATTTTATATTTAAAGGTAGGAATGTAAGGAATTGTGTTACATAATATTCAGAGGCTGGTGATAAAGCATCAGAAAATGAATTGCATAATTTCTTATATTTATAATTTTATGACCTTTCAGGAAGAGATAATGCCCAAAATCATTTATTACATTAAATATGAAAGACATTCCCAATGTAATACTATTAACAGTTGTATCCCATTGCTTTTGTTGTGAGCTAATGTGTGGAAAGTGCAGAGAGCTTGCAACATGATTTTACTGCTGATTTTATTGATTCACTACCTCGCCTAGCACATTGCGCACACATCTTCATATATCCTTCTGCACCCAGTAGTAAATAATAGCTTCAGGTTGTCTTTATAGCACAAAGTACATTCTTTAAATATTTCTCTTGATGCAGTTTCAACTTAATCCGATGCCTTCAAGCTGTGTCCGTTGAATCCAACACTGAAGTTCATTTCACCATGGGGAGTTACACATTACCCTGTGGCAATATGAGATCCTTGACTTATCCTCTCTTTGTGGGGCGAACTCATTTATTAAATACATACTAATGAATAATTTTCACTTGTCTCGTGCCAACCAAGAGCAGTGCACTGAACTGCAATTTTAAATGAGCTGCAACGCCAGAATTTCTCTTGTGTTTTTCAACCCTTATATTTCAAAATGTTCTGAAATAAACTGAAATCAGAGATCTGCAGAATTTCTTTGAAGATGCAGACTATAGGGATTGTTTGAAAAAGGATCTTGTAACATTCAAATACTATTTTATAATTTATGACAATAAAAATCCCTAATGTTAACCTTTTTACTTCAACATACAGCTGAAGGTTAAGAAATGTACAGCTGGTTAGAATACAGATTAACATGAAAAGGAAAGTGTCAAACAATGAAACTTATTTAAAAAAAAAAAAAGATCTTTGGATTTTTTTTATTTCTTGACATGTGTTCCTGTAGTCTTCAAGCATCACAAGTTCAATGTATCCTACAATTCTGATTAATAATCCTTTAATCACAGCAGTCATCACCTTTAGAGCTTTAATTAAAAACAAAACAAAAAGCAGAACATTGGTTAAAGTCATGTTTATGCAAGATGATATTAATTGTACCAAATTCAGCACTCTATATAAGTAAAAAAAAAAAGGAGAACAGGGAATGGAAAGAAATAAAAAAATAAATGCCATTACCCTGAATTTCTCAGGTAGTTGCTGCAATGCCTCTATGGCTTATTCCGAAGCAAACTACCATATTCTCTCTTTTGTTTTACAAGTTCAGACCTGCTTAAACCAGGCAGAAATGTGCAGAGGTAAGTTGTTTGTTCATCTTTAGTGTATTCAGGGGTCTAAAAAGTGTTTTTATAATAATAAAAAAAATCATTAAAAATTTCTTTTGTATTCTTTTCTGCCAAAGATGCTACTGTGAATTCACTGATTTTTTTTCATTTATCTGCATCTCCTTGATCAAACATTCATCCTTTGTTTTGAGTTAAATCTTTGAGTATTGTGCTAGTAAATCATGCCTCTGTACAGAGGAAGATCTCTTTAGTGGATCGCTGACCAGAGGACACAGAAATATGAAGAAAGCCCCAAATATATACAGGAAGAACATGGGCACTGCACTGCTAAATTCTACACCACAATGCTGCTTGATGAAAAACAATACAGTTGGCCCCCCATATTATTGGTGGATTGGTTCCAGAACCCCTCGCAGATACCAAAATCCACAGATGTTTGAGTCAAAATGGCATAGTATTTCTATATACCTATGCACATCCTCCATTATACTTTAAATCATCTCCAGATTATTTAGAATAAGTGGAAATAGTCGTTATATTATATTATTTAGGGAATAATGACATCGGTAAGTGACATGCCATTTTTCAAAAGATCTAAGCTTTTTATTTTCTTGTTTACGTTTCCTCTTAGACTTTGAGGGATTGCTTTGACCACTTAATTGCTTTCTAGAAACGATTTTTCCACAGAAACAAAAGGTTCACACAATATAACGCAAACAGCCTCACAGAGCCTAACAATTGCTATTACCAACTGAACAGCTTTTGTTTAAAGAAATGTGGGGCAGTCCTTAGCTCCAAGGTTGCATGTGTTCCTATCAATAATAAGGGTTTTGTCAGTTGAAACTTTAGTATCTAATATAAAGTATACTCATTACCTATAGGCAGTCTATGTGTGTGTCGCAAGCCATTTCTGGTCTGCACATCTTTTTGCACATCCACGTCTTAACTGGGTTACTCACCTCTTCCCCATTTTTTGTGTACATGTAAACACACAGATTGTTTCCATTGCACTTTTCCAGGTACTCTGGTCATTTAAGCCTTTATTTACTTGTTATCATGTTAGTGGTTCTGATACTGAAGTAGCTGTTGTCTTTCAGCATTCAGAGTTGTTTGCCCTGGTGTCTTCTCCTCTTGCTGATAATTGTCATTATCTGGAAACAATTAATGGAACAGGCCCCACAGAAAAAGGTGAATCCTCAATGTCATGCTCTCCAACAAGTCTCACTTCTTGGGCAGATCCTGTGAGATGTCATGGAAGGGAGATGTATTAAAGCTCAATCAGGTAAGCTTTATCAGTTCTATTTTTTTCTCCTTGTAACCTCCACACTATGCTCTATTATCAAGTTTCATGACTTTTCATATCACTGAAATACCAATGATAGCAGTAGCTGCGTTTTTCCAAAGTTACCAAAGTTCAGCAGCTCTAACTTAAAAAATGGGATTCAACAAAAGCCTGACACGCAGAAATGATTCCACAGACAAAATATCTTAGTTTTTAAAAGTTAAGTTTCAAAGTAAAACAGTTCACACAAAAAAGAAAATTAAAATAGCAAAAAAGAGAAAAAATTCATGTTAAGAAAAATTCAGTTCTAAGCTTAATCTTGTTACATCTCAAATCGTTACTATTTACTTTACATTTCTGAACCATTTCAAAATGTTTCTGAACCATTTCAAAGTGGTCAGAAAACTGTATGCTTATCCAATTTTTAAGTTGAAAATGGGTCTTTCAAATCCCTGTTTACTGGGACCTGTTCTAAACACAACTAAACCTAATATCACACTGTTTCTCAGATATAGCGAGAAGGTTCTATCTCTTACTAACTTATTGGGGGAAAAGACTATACCATTGTCTATGACTATGAAAGAAATTATATTCTATTCAAATTAAGCAAACATTAATATGAGTTTAACTCACAACTTTAACTTTCTGAGATTGGCTCTTACATTTCCGGCCCCTAATTGGCTATGCAGGAGCAGAGACAATTACTATACTTTACTTCAATATGAGTCAGTTAGCTTTATATTAACTATTGTTTTCAAATCACTAGCAATAACACTGTAAATAAACATTTTAAAAATTTCATATTTCAAACATTGGCTGTTTCCTGAAGCAGGCACAGTTTGCTCACGGGTCTGTCTAGTGTGCTGGTTTTGGTTTGTACACAAACTCTTCTGACTGCACCTTTGGCATCTGGCATCATCTTCATGACTCGACCCATTACCCAGGAACTGCGAGGTGTAGCTTTATCTACAATTAAAACAAAGTCCCCTGATTCAAAATTTCTTCTTGGTGCAAGCCATTTTTGACGTTCTTGAAGTAATGGCAAATAATCTTTAGTCCATCTTTTCCAAAACAAATCAGCCATGTACAGTATTTAATTTATTTCCAGCGTTTTCTTGGCTATGGTTCACTTTCTGAAATGAGTTCAGGTAGCATTTTGGGTTGTGTCTTCATTAATAACAAGTGATTGGGTGTTAATGGTTCTAAATCATTTGGGTCATCTGATGTCTTTGTAAGGGGTCTGTTATTGAGTATTGATTCCACTTTACAAATCATTGTATGAAGATTTTGATCATCGAGTTTTTGTTGATTTAGTGTTGAATATAAGATCTTTCTTATGCTTCTGATTTGTCTTTCCCACACTCCACCTTGATGAGAGGCTGATGGTGGATTGAAAATCCATTTGATTTCTTCCTGTATCATAGCATTGCCGATTTTTTCATGTTCCAAGTTTTTAGTAGCTTCTCATAGCTCTCTTTCTGCTCCAACGAAATTTGTTCCATTGTCTGAGCGCATGATTTTAACTTGTCCTCTTCTACTCGTAAATCGAAGTATGGCTTGGATACCAGAATCCGTGTCTAAGCTATGTGCAATCTCTATGTGCACAGATCTGGTAGTTAAACAAGTGAAGATTACTCCATACCTCTTGATTAGACTTCGTCCTTTTTTGACCAGAAAGGGGCCAAAATAATTGACTCCAACATTAGTGAATGGTGGTTGGTTGGGTGCTAGGCGATCTTCTGGCAAATCTGCCATTTTTTGCTCACCTGCTTTCGCATTATATCTTCTGCACGTTGTGCACTTTGAAATTATTTTTCTGATAGCTGAGTTTGCTTGAGGTATCCAGTATTTCTGGCTTAACTGTGCAAGCACATAGTTGCGCCCACAATGTCCGATTTGTTTATGAATGTGCTGCAATATGAGAGAAGCAACATGTGAATGCTTGCGAAGAATTGCAGGATGTTTAGCTTCTTCGGGCATTGCAGCTTTGCAGAGTCTTCCTCCAACTCTCAGTATTCCATCTTGTATGATCGGGTCAAGTTTATAGATTTAACTGTTCTTTTTTACGCAAGCCTTTTTCTTTAAAGCCTTAAATTCTTCTGGAAATTCTTGCTGTTGACTGAGGCAGATAAGCTCTGTTTCGGCTTTAGTTAAGTCTTCTAGAGAAATTGGACTTGGTTTTAAAGTCAGCTTATATCTTTTCATATGCTTTGTGATGAGTGATTTTTGTTCTTCTGGATTACTTTTAGATTGATTGACTTCTAGTTGGAATGTTTTTCTTTCATTTCTTGAAGGCAGCAGCATGTCTTTAAACTTGAGGAACCAAGCCACTGCTTTCTTCAAGTGATGCCAATCTGAAAAGTAGGTGATTAGTTTGTTGATGGGCTCGGTTGCCTCCTCTATTCTTGTCATGTTAACTGCACAAGTTTTAACTTCTGGATCATCTTCAAAGAGTGAATCGTTCGGTTGATCTGGTCTTTTTGGCCACTCCCGTTCGGGCTTCAATAAGAAACTTGGACCTTGTGACCATGTGGTGCTTTTGAGAAAGTTTTCTATGCTTAGCCCTCTGGATGCTTGATCAGCCGGATTAAGGGCATATGTGACATACCTCCACTGTGAAGGTTGTGAATGATCTCTGATCACGGAGATTCTGTTGGCAACAAAAGTCTTGAATCGAGTGCTTTCATTTGAAATGTATTTTAGAGCTGTGGTGCTGTCAGTCCAAAACGTAGATTCTTCTAAGGGCATTTGAATCTCACCTTTAAGCATGTTGTCCATTTTAACTGCCACAATGCCTGCTGTCAGCTCCAATCTTGGAATTGTGACCTGCTTCAATGGTGCAACTCTTGACTTGCCATCAGGAATGAACAATGCTTTTTGCCCTCTTCATTAGTTAAGACAAGGTAAGTGACAGTGCCATATCCATCTTCACTAGCATCTGCAAAATGGTGCATTTGTGTTGTCTTTATGGTTCCAAACCTGGTAGGTTTGAAGCATCTGTTCACCATTAATGAACAGCAGCGAACCCACCCTGGCGGTGCTCATATAATTGCAGGAGACATTAACAAGGCCAACTTGAAGACTGTACTCCCGAAATTTTATCAACATGTTAAGTGTTCTACTAGAGAGGAGAACACTCTGGACCATGTTTACTCCAACATCAAGCACGCGTACAGAGCCATACCCCTCCCAGAACTCGGACAGTCCGACCATCTTTCTCTCCTACTCTCCCCAGCCTACACCCCCCTCAGACGCAGTGCCAGGCCCACCATAAAGACTGTTACAACCTGGACTGAAAATGCACTCTCCAAACTACAGGACTGCTTCGAACAGACGGACTGGAACATATTTGAACACCAAGAGCTGGAAACATTCACAGGAACAGTACTGGACTATATCAGGTTCTGCATCGGGAATGTGACTGTGGACAAAAACATTTGGGTTTTCCAAACCAGAAACCCTGGATGACCAGCCAGGTCCGTACACTCCTCAGAGCCTGCGACGCGGACTTCAGGTCAGGTGACAGAGCTCTGTACAGGGCAGACCGAGCCACTCTGAAAAGTGGAATTAAAAAAGCCAAGACGGACCATAAAAGGAGCATAGAGTCCCAACTGTCCAGCCACAATACACGGGAGGTGTGGCAGGGAATACAAAACATCACAAATTATAGAGGCTGTGATGCAACAACAGGAGACCTGAGTGCGCCGCTAGCAGAGGAGCTAAACTGCTTCTTTGCTCGCTTCGAATCATCATAACAGCAGCACTCACCTGCTCCAGCCCTGCTCCCACCCTCACCAGGTTCCTGCACTACTCCACTCACTGTAAAGGGGCACGATGTCAGACGGGTGCTCCTGGTAGTGAACCCCAAGAAGGCTGCCGGCCCAGATGGAGTGCCTGGTAGGGTGCTCAGAGCGTGTGCCCACCAGCTCACCTTTATCTTTACCAAAATCGTCAACCTCTCCCTAGCCCAGGCAGTCATTCCATCCTGCCTAAAATCAGCCACAATCATTCCAGTGCCGAAGAAGTCTCCCATCACCAGCCTAAATGATTATCGCCCTGTGGCCCTCACTCCAGTAATCATGAAATGCTTCGAGAGACTGGTTCTCCAGCACATCAAGGACTATCTCCCCCAAGACTTCGATCCCTACCAATTCGCATATCGCACGAACAGATCCACAGAAGATGCCATTGCTGTAGCTCTCCACTCTGTGCTCAGCCATCTGGAGCAGCAGCAGAGCTACGTTCGGATGCTGTTTGTGGAATACAGCTCAGCTTTTAATACAATCATTTCTGACATTCTCATCACCAAACTGGTCACTCTTGGCCTCCCCCCTCTCACATGTGTCTGGATAAAAGCCTTTCTTGCCAACCGGCTCCAGACTGTGAGACTCAGACCCCACCACTCCTCCATTCGCACACTGAACACCGGTACCCTGCAAGGCTGTGTGCTGAGCCCCCTTCTGTACTGTCTGTACACCCACGACTGCAGTCCGGCCCACAACAACAACCTCATCATCAAGTTTGCTGATGACACCACAGTGGTCGGACTCATCTCAAAGGGAGATGAGGTAGCTTACAGAGAGGAGGTCCTGAAGTTGGCAGCCGGATGTTCAAAGAACAATCTGGCTCTGAACACCAGGAAAACCAAGGAGATCATTGTCGACTTCAGGAGGCACAGCACCGACTTTGCCCCCTTTACATCAATGGCGAGTGTGTGGAGAGGGTCCATACCTTCCGGTTTCTTGGCGTCCTTATCTCCGCTGACATCTCCTGGGCAGACAACATCACAGCAGTCATCAAGAAGGCTCAGCAGCGGTTACACTTCCTGAGGGTCCTCAGAAAGCACAACCTGGACTCCAACCTGCTACTGACCTTCTACCGCTCGTCCATCGAGAGCCTGCTGACATATTGTATCACAGTATGGTACGGCAGCTGCACCATGGCAGACAGGGAGAGGCTTCAGCGAGTAGTAAAGGCAGCACAGAAGATCATCGGCTGCCCTCTCCCCTCCTTGATGGACATTTACACCTCCCGCTGCCTCAGCAGAGCAAAAAACATCGTCAAGGACAGCTCCCACCCTGGCTCTGATCTGTTTGACCTGCTGCCCTCAGGGAGGCGCTACAGGTGCATCACAACAAGGACAAACAGACTCAAGAACAGTTTTTTCCCTAAAGCCATAACCATTCTAAACTCACACATGCACTGACTACACAGTCTAACCCCCCAACCCCTGGACTTCCTTCTATCCATCAACTGTGCAATATCCAATATCTAAATGGTACTGAATAATAACTGTGTAATATTGGTATACTGTACAATATCATTACTCTCAGGGTCCAACATCCACTACTCACTGCACAAAATCATCATTATTGTGCAATATTTAAATTATGTGCAATAACCCAATAGTGCAATAGTTATTTATTCTTTCCAGTATTTAAATAATGTGCAATAACTTGATTTAGTTATTATTCTTTCCATTTGTATATAGCATTGCAGAACTTTTTTTTTTTTTGCAAGTTTTTGCACCATTTGTTTATTTGTTTATTTACTTGTTGTGCTCTACATATATGTCTGCACTGAAGGAGCTGCTTTTAATCTGATTGTACATGTGTATAGTGACAATAAAGGGCATTCTATTCTATTATAGTCTGTAAGTAGCTGCAAATCATCCATCCATTTTTTCCATTTCTGAATGTGTTTCACTTCTACTTCTTCATCCCACCCAAATTTCTCTTTGCATAAGTCTCTTAGAATAAGCTTTGCTGGCAGTAAGGCAGGTGCTAAAAAACCAAGTGGATCATAAACTGAGCTAACAACAGACAGAATACCACGCCTTGTAGCGGGCTTGTTTTGTAACTTAATCTGAAATTTGAAACTGTCCGTTTCTGTGCACCACTGGACACCCAGGGCACGCTCTGTGGGAAGGAGACTGTTGCTCAAGTCTTAAGTCCTTTTGTTCATGAGCTCTGTCTTCTTCAGGAATAGATGATAAAACTGCTCTGTTGTTACTCTCCCACTTAGTCAAATGAAATCCCTCTTTGAGGCATACAGCTTGGAGGTCCTTTGCCAGTTTTATTGCTTGTTCTTCTGTTGTCACCGACCTTATGCAGTCATCCACATAGAAGTTATTGAGAACGGTGTTAACAGTTTCCTCAGGAAATGTATCTCTGGCATCTTCAGCTGTTCTATGCAAAGCATAAGAAGCACAACTGGGTGAAGAAGTAGCACCAAAAAGATGTACTGTCATTTTGAATTCTTCAAGGTCTTTACTTAGATTACCTTCAGGCCACCATAAAACACGTAAAAGATCAGTGTCTTTATCTGGTACTTTAACTTAGTAGAACATTGACTTAATATCTGCCATTAAGGGTACTGGCTCCTTTCTGAATCTTGTACGGACGCCAATGAGTGTGTTAGTTAGGTCAGGGTCCTTTAATAATTGTTCATTAAGTGAAGTCCCCTGGTAGGTGGCAGTGCAATCAAAGACCACTCGAATTTTATTTTTCTTTGGATGACACACACCGTGATGTGGGATGTACCACACCCTGCCTTCATTGCAATTCAAGCTTTCTTTGGGTACCTTGACAGCATAACCCTTGTCAGTAATGTCTTTCATGAAGGCTTTATAGTCTCTGTGGAAACCTGAATTCTTGCTCAGTTTTCTTTTGAGTCCAATAGCACGCTGTTCAGCAATACAGTGATTGTTTGGCATTTTAAGTGTTTCATCCTTCAAAGGTACTAGGGTGTTGTACCGTGTTAGCCATTATGAATGTAGAGAATGTTTACATCTTGCCTGAAGAAGGGGTCTGAGTTGCCACGAAAGCTTGCATATTGTAATCTTTTTAGTTAGCCAATAAAAGGTGTCATTTTGCTTGGCTTTTCTCTACATCCTTCAAAGGCAAATTTAAACAATAGTGGCCACCTAACGGTCTCGCAGATTCTGAGGCTATGCGCATGAACTTGATGTCCTCCTGTGACAGCTGCGCTCTGGAAAATCTGTGTTATACTGTTGCAGCAACATATCTTCAATCTCTGTTATTGACACACGATTGATTGAATGTTTGGGCAGCTTACCACTTTGTTTTGTGAGGTCATCTATCTCTTTGTATGGTCCACCAACCACCCATCCAAGTGCAGTCTTCATAGCATGAGGTCCACCTCCTTGGCTAGGTATGATGCGTGACTGCTTGAAGATTTCTGGGTAGTTGATTCCTATTAAAAGATCAACTTCAGAGTCAATATGAGATAGACGTACCTCTTTAAGATATGCCCACTTATCGATATCTTCTTGTAGTGGAATACTTTCTCTGTTCACTGGAATGGAGACCTGTGTAAAGACCTTTGGCAAATCAATATATTCAACATCATTGAGACCATAGACTTGTAAATCTGATAAGACAGAACATTGGGTTAGCATCTTTGAATCATCATCATAATTACTCATTGTTTTGAGGAATACTTGTGTTCTTCTCCCCTGAAGACTTAATTGTCTCTGGAGCCTCTCAGTGCAAATTGTTACTGTACTGCCGAGGTCTATAATGGTGTATGTTTCTACATACCTTTCACTTTTCTTAGATTTTACCTTAACAGGAACTACCTGCAGTGTGCATTCTTCACTGGCCCCAGTGAAGGTACAAATTCCAGTCTCTGTCTTCCTTTCAGTAGATGTTGCCACACTGGCTGTAGCCTTAGATGTTGCTCCACTCTCTTTTTTGATATGCAGGATGTCTGGGTGCTGAAAAGAACATGTCTGACATTTCATTCTTTCTTTACAGTTCTTACCAAGGTGCCCCTGTTTGAGACAGCGAAAACATAAACCTTTAGATTTTAAAAAGTCAATTCTTTCTTTATGTGGCCGTTCTCTGATTTTACTACATTCAGCAAGAGTATGCTGGCCATTGCAGAATACACAAGGCTTTAAAAATGCACATGTATCATTAACAGTCTTTTTGACAGAGATTTCTTGAGTCCCCTTTTCGGTAGCATCAGATATACTTGTAGTGAAAGTACTTCCTGATCTCTGGCCACTCTTTAGCGAATACCCACCCTTGTCGACTTTTACTTTTCTCTCTTTACAAGTGTAGTCTGGTGAAATGGGACTGTGCACAGGGTGTAACAGCATTTCAGTTTCGCAACGCAAAAAGTTAATTAGTTCAGGGATGCCTGATCTCTTTGATCTCTTTTTATTTTCTTGAAGCTTGTAAGCATACCTCACCCATTCATTTCTCAAAGGAAATGGAAGTTTCACACCACGTACATTATGATTATTACTGAATTCTCCATCATTCCCTGAGTCATTCTTAGTGTTCATGCAGATTGAGAGGAAGTTAGCATAATCTCTCAGAGCTTCCCCATCGTTTTGCTTTATCTGAGACCATTCCATGCTTAGTTTATCAAGATATGCGTCTGCTATGAATAACTCATTGCCATAATATCTTTCAAGCAATCTTCTGGCTTCTGAGTAGCCTTCATCTGGTAACATTCGTGAACAGCCTTTAATCATTTCTTGAGGAGAACTTCTGGTGTACTGGATCAGGTAATCTAATTTATCTTGTGCTGCTTACTGGGACCTGTTCTAAACACAATTGAATCTAATATCACACTGTTTCTCAGGTATAGCGAGAAGGTTCTATCTCTTACTAACTTATAGGGGGAAAAGACTATACCATTGTCTATGATAATGGAAGAAATTATATTCTATTCAAATTAAGCAAACATTAATATGAGTTTAACTCACAACTTTAACTTTCTAAGATTGGCTCTTACAATAGCCATACTTGTTGTTCCCACCTGACACAACACAGTTTAGGATAAAATATCAGCGTACCTGAATGACATATCAGCATGAATGGAACACCATCTCCAACTTAACCTGGCAAAGACTGAGCTCCTTATCATTCCAGCCTGTCCTTTAGTTTAACAAAACATCTGTTAAAACTCAGTTCATTACCATCAGTGCCTACCAAATCAGCACGTAACTTTGGAGTGATGCTTGATAACCAGCTAACTTTCGCAGATCACGTTGTACGAGGGGGTACCCAAAAATAACCAGAATTGATATAAAAAATTGTTTTAATAATTTTTACTTACTGAAACTTTAGTTTCATTCAAAGTACTTTCCATGTGAATGAATACATTTGTCTCAACAGTTTTCCCACTGGTGTAAACATTTTTGGAATTGCTGAAGAGGAATATTGTCCAATGCCTTCAGTGATTTTTCTTTGACATCCTCCACTGTACAAAAGCACTTTCCTTTGAGTTCTTTTTTCATATGCGGGAACAAGAAAAAATTGCACAGAGCAAGATCAGGCAAGTAGGGAAGGTGGCAAGAACTCCAAGACACACAAGTCAATTCAGAAATCTCTTCAATAGTCCGACAACGATCTTTGTAAATTGCATTGCGAACTTTTTCAAGATTTTCATCATTCCTAATTGTGGAAGTTCAGCCAGATCTTGGTTGGTCTTCAAGTGACATTTCCCCTCGTTTGAAATGCGAAATCCACTCGTAGACCTATGTTTCACTTAAAGTTTCTTCCATAAAAGCAGTTTCAAGCATCACTACAGTTTCAGCAGCTGTTTTCTCTGAGAGAAAACAAAATTTTCTGTAGACCCGCTGTTCTTTATGATCACCCATCACAAAAATCTCAGAATACATTAAATAAGCACCAAGAAAAACTGACACAGAATGTTGTACGAACAATACAGAGCAACGCCACTTGGCAGACTGCCACAGAATAGTGTAAGTATTTCACCTAGCTGCGAAATTCGCAACTTAGTCTAGATTGCACGCCAGGTACAGATTCCGTTTGTTTTTGGGTACCCCCTCATATATACACCTTGTATAACATCCTCAGATCAGACAATGTCTGGCAGAGTATTCAGCTCAACTTCTCCAGTCATTGATTATGAAGTTCCTTACCTACTGTAACTCCTTACTGGCAAGGGTACTGACCCCTACTATCAAACCACTGCAAATGTTCCTAAATGCAGTGGCATACCTCGTTGTTAACCAGCCAAGACTGCTGCGTGACACTTCTGTTCTCAGGTTTCTCCACTGGCTTTCTGTAGCAGCATGCATCAAGTTCAAATTATTAATGTTTGCCTTCAGGTCAGTCAGTGGTTCAGCACCTTCATATTATTAGGTCATTTTCTCCTTCCCACGCACTCAGGTCTGCTAATGAATGGCATCTGGTGTTAACACCTCCATATGGAATCAGATTTCAATTCACATGTAGTCCCTTGCTGGTGGAATGAGCAGTAAACATTTGTCTGGACAGCCAACTCCCACAGTGTGTTTAAGAAGCATTTGAAGACTTTGCTATTTTGTGAATACTGTTGATGGTTTTGATGCAAGGTTCTTCTTGTAGCTAAACTAAGGTTAACTAATCTTGTGCTTGAATTGGTTTAATGGTTGCTTACTTCAAAGTCAATGTTTGGTCAATTTTTTAAACTACTCTTGTAACACTTGGTAGACCCCTTACTGATGTTACCTCGATTATGCAAACCTCATTTGTAAATTGCTTCAGATAAACACACATACAAACTGAATAAATGTAAATGTTGACATCTTTGGGAAAACTGTAAAAGTTTTGTTTGGCCGTCTGCCTAACCCATGAAATGCGAATCTACATACTGTATGTCTCCATAATTCATCTTTATCTACAGCTGTTTTCCAACAACATATTTTGTTGTTCTGTCTTCCTTGATTTTATTTATTTGTTTCTTTCATTTCACTCATTTAATTCCCATATCTATTTTTCTGCCACATTCACATGAGCAGAGGGATATTGTTTCCCAAAACCAGTGGGAGAAAGGTAAGGTACAAAGTTTTATTTGGGCACCGTTTTATTGCATGAGACATACTTGCACACACACCTCCACTCAATTTGTAAATTTTGATCAATATAAACTAGGTTTTTTGGATGCTGAAGAAAATCCATCCATCCATCCATCCATTTTCCAACCCGCTGAATCCGAACACAGGGTCACGGGGGTCTGCTGGAGCCAATCCCAGCCAACACAGGGCACAAGGCAGGAAACAATCCAGGGCAGGGTGCCAACCCACCGCAGGACACACACAAACACACCCACACACCAAGCACACACTAGGGCCAATTTAGAATCGCCAATCCACCTAACCTGCATGTCTTTGGACTGTGGGAGGAAACCGGAGCGCCCGGAGGAAACCCACGCAGACACGGGGAGAACATGCAAACTCCACGCAGGGAGGACCCGGGAATCGAACCCAGGTCCCCAGGTCTCCCAACTGCGAGGCAGCAGCGCTACCCACTGCGCCACCGTGCTGCCCTGCTGAAGAAAATCCGTAAAGATAAGTGGATAACATGTAAAATTAATTCATAAGAGTGTCTGGATTAGGAATTGAATCTAGTACACAGGAGATATGAGGCAGCCATGTTTATGGATTTCCCTGATTTTCAATTTCCTTTTCCTATATGAAATGACTTAGTGCTAATATTTGTCTTACTAACTGTATAATAAAATCCTTAATGCAAATTATTGGTTGTCTTTTTTAATTCCCTTATTACAGTACTTTAGCAAAGTCATTTATCACTTGCTTGAACTGGAGGAGAAATTCCCAAGCATTTGGGTATCTGTTTATTCATGTAATAGAATCAGGTGACATTTTGGAGTTGACTTTGACAGCAGCAGACCTATTTGGTGTTGTCATAATGGAGTTCTGGGAAAAGTCAGATGCAAAGCAATCATTGACACTTTTATCTGTATGGAAATATGAGTACTTTCTGAAGGGTTTTAGAACTGAACTCTTCACTTATGAAATAAGGAAGAGCTCTCTTCTACAAATGAAAACCTCTGTAAGCCTAAATTTACTAATACATGAAGCTGATTTAAACAGGTACTATGTATTGCTGTATTTTTCCTGAAATATGTGATGTGGTTTGAATTGCAGTTAGCTGTGGTAATGCTGTAGTAAAATGTACTGGATAGTTAAAATAAACAACAGCCAATAGTGGACTTTGTTTTATGTAGAGTAGATGAAGCTGCTAGAAGAGGGCAAACAGTGGAAGAATATTGCAGTGTGCCCAAGTGTCAAACAAGTTGCTTACACTCATATTTTAGATGAGAAACAACTTCTTTATACAAGAGTTTTTGCCAAGGTTCAGACTATTTCAAAATAAGAAATTTTGCCCATGTTCTTTTCAGTTTCAGTTTCTTTTGTGCATTATTTGAAGGGGAGAGTGACATGTTGCTATGAATCTTTTCCATTTATCTTTTTTAATTTTGACATTCTACTATATAGATTCTGATTTATTTCCTTTCTGGAAGCACATCTTTCTCCTTTCAGTAGTGTGTACTACAAATAACAAATCCTAATTAGATTGTGACAGGAATGACATTACATGTTATATTTAAAGGTTGTTCTATCATTATTTAAAAAAATATCTCTAATAAATAAATGTAGTATATACATAGAGTACATTTAAGGGGATCTTTGTGCTCTCCTTGTCATTTACAATTTTTCAGCTTGTGCAGTCTAGCTTTTGCTACACTCTGATTATTTGCTACAGTTTTTTGAGTAATGGTCAGGGTAATTTACTCCTAGTATACCTTCTATGAAATATTCACACTAGGAAAACACAGGAAATGGGACATGTCAAAGAAAACCATCTTTCTTCTGCTTTACTTGATAGTATTTGTCCATCATCCACACACAATTTAATACCTTTTTTTTTCTCTGAATTAAACAATTTTGACATAAATATCATTTTTATTGTACAGTTTTCTCATTCAACTACTTTACACCTTCCTGGCCATTTATTTAATTATATATTAATTATAATGTGGTCCATTGGTTGTAAAGACATTCTGATTTATAGATATAATCCATTCTGATAAAGCAAACGTCATATGTGTTAGTTCTGTATTAGGATGTGGTTTAGGATGCAGTATTACATAAATTAGCATTGGTTATATAAGAATATTTTACTTTTGTTAGCAGTATATCTCACACCATATTGACATTTTCAAACCAATTAAACCCAAAATGAAGTTGAGAAGAGCCAGAGCCTTTCCTTGCAGCACTTGGTGCCGGAATGATGGGGGGACAAATCTGTAGGGAACGTCTGAAATTCTAATGTGGGTATTATTACAGTTGAAATGGTGCAATTTTCAAGTTCCTATGTGAAACTTTCTTTTCACTCGTAGTCCCAATAAGCAGTAATCAACAAATATTCAGTTCTAAAATGTGGCATTATTAATCCATTATTTAACTAATTGATATTGTATTAATAATCTCTGCTCAAACAAAGTATAATGTGAAAACATACGAAATCTGACATACAAGAGGAGACCATTCAGTCCATTGAGCCTGTTTGTTTAGATGATAGCTCTGCTATCCTAATATCTCATCCAGATTCTTCTCAAAGGTTGTCAAGGTTTCAGAATCGATTACATGTCTCAGTATTTTGTTCAAGAGTCCCACAACTCTTTGCGAAAAGAAGTGCTTGCTAGCTTCAGTCTTAATGTACTTTCCCTTAATTTCCACTGATCCCCTTGAGTATTTGATTCACCCATAAGCTGAAAGAAGTTAGCTGGGTCTACTTTATCAATGCCTTTGAGTTTTGCTGGATCTACTTTATTAGTTGCTTCAGTATCAATATGTTTGTTGTAACCTCAATATTGACCATCTTTTATAGACTAAAACTGAGGGGGAGGAATATTTCAGTTTACAGGTCAATTCCCCCATCACTACTAATGGTGCCAGGCTTAACTATATGGAAAGCAACAAACAGATCTAGAGAGGATGCCATCACAGACCCCATAAATGTACACACCCACTCGTACCACTTTGCAATCACCAATTAACTTAAAGAGTTCACGTTTGGGATGTTGGGGAAAACCCATGTAGACACAATGAGAAAGAGTAAACTCTAACAATCCATGACCTTGGCTTTGAGAAGTGGCAAAACTACCCGCTACCCTACCATGTTATCCCTCCCACTAGCAACTTTGTAAAAATCAGTTTCTTTCTCAAATTCTATTAACTGTTGTTTAATGTTATATATATTAACCATTTCCAAATATACAGGACTGACAAACATCTATTACTTGAATGTGTACATTACAGCCACATACAGTAGCTCATTTAGGCCATTGTATTAGCATAATAGTCACAAGGTACTATTTTATGTCTAATTACATTGCTCTCTGTGACACATTTCCAGGTTACTATTAACTGCAAATGGAAACTACCATGCTGTTACCTAAGGTAGGTTTTAGGTTAATGTGTTTCACTGTTCAAACTTGACTTTTTTTGTGCCTATTTCATGTTAATACTTTTTATCCGTGTTTTAACTTTTGTAATTATTTTCTATTGTTTCCATTTTTTGTTCAATAAACATTCTGACCTTTTTCTATGTCCCCTATCGCCTCTCTCCTAATTGCAGCAGTTCTCATCTTCATGCCCCAGATTAATCCTTAACACACAACAGAAAATCAAAACTGAGAACACTAGAGAAAGTATGAAGCTATTGCAAGATGATGACAATGTTATAGTAGTTTACCAGTAAGAGTATTACTGTTATTTATTTATTGGGCTGACACCTTTATCCAAGCCAATTTGCAAAATCTGAAAAACATTTGGCTACATTTTTTTTGTTTAATTGGAACAAAGCAGGTGAAATGACTTTGCTTATGGTCACACAGTGTCAATAGCAGGATTTGAGCCCAGAGCCTCATCATTTGAGGACCAAGGCCTTAACCAGTATGCCACAAGTGCTGTTTTACTTACAGTGATCTGTAACATAACTGCCTCTTCTGAAACAGATCAGTTATGATTGACTAAACCAGTGCTACTGGTTTTATAGTATATAAAGTTTGCATATGTTGCCACTATTTAATGTACAAATCATGTAATGTTTAAGGCCTCTTCTTCTCAGCATCCTGCTGTGGAACCTGATGATACTGTCATTGTGATGACCATGGAATTCATGAATAATTGACAAAGATGAACCCAGTGTCAGACCTTTGTTGCATTCTCCTAGTATTATTGAAATATTCATGGTCAACACCATCTTAAAAAACTGTATATATACAGGTGATTAACAAAATAAAAAAATGTCATAAATAAATAAAAGATGTAGTTTTTACCAAATGAAAATGTACGGATTTGGGAAAGTTCATGTCGAGATTATTCTTAAAATGGGAACATTTATGGAGTTATGGAGCACATGTTCAATTAGTTTGACAAATAACTAACACATACTTACTGTATATTATGTTTTCTACTGAGGTTTAATGCACTAAAACATTCTAAAACATTCCATCTTTTTGAGTCACTCCTCTTATTCTGGTTTGGAAGAAGAAAACTGAAGAAGCAGTGTTTTACCCAGAGCAGCACACTCTAGTCCTGAAGCCTTGCATGACTAAACACATGGAAGAAAAATCTCCTCTGAGTCATCCTGATCATGGTCTGGAGACAGGCAGGAAAGGTCACAGTAGATGTTTCTATACAGGCATAATATATTTAAGATAATTGAGACATTAGCATGACACTGCCTTGAAAAATGAAGGGTAGACCTATTTGTACAGTGAATAACATAGCTAGTAGTAAAGGTTTCAGTGATTTTGAGAGAGGGCCATGTTTAGTGGGACTTTCAGTGATGTAAACTCTTCATCTCATTAATGTTTCATAAGGAGCAGTGCAGGGACCCCGCTCAGAAGTCTGTTGTGTAGATTCCATTAATGAGGAACAATGGTGGATGAAAGTTTGTATTGTACTGTATTTTCAGATGATAGCAAAATAAATGGACAGCCCTGGATTTAAAAGTAAATGTTACTCCAAGGCTTGATTGAAAATTAAAAAAAATAATTATTTTGATAACTTTACAGGTATTGTGTTGTGTTATAGTTCATAAAACCCATTTTACAGAAAAATGTATGGGAAACAACTCCCTTTATAGTATCCATGTATCTTTTACTACAGGAAGCTTTTTTCAAGTCATGTTTATACAACAAATGACTTCAAACTAGAAAAAGAAAAAAAAAGTTAAAAAAGAAAATGGGGAATAAAAAGGGAATAAAAAGACAAAACCTCACAAAACAGAATTCAACCCTCAAACTTTTCTTGGATTTAACCTGTGAGTTATACATTTTTTCATAGTAAATGTGATGGGCGTGCGGGTTAAACAAAAGTTTAGGTTATCTAAATATTTATAAACACAATCCTTGTTCTCTCTGCAGTGCATGATTACCAGATGATGCGTATAAGACTCCATTTTATGTGGTACAAGCCTTAAGAGGAAGAAAAGTCATCAGCAGTGGGGCCAGGATACCGTGACTGGGAAGTGACATCACTGGGATTGCTGGTCATCTGAGCTGTAGGAGAGGAAGGAGAAGCATTAGGCAACAGCGCCAAACCTCGGCCTGGGGAGGAATAACCATTAGATAAGCTTTCAAGCTGTCTCCCAAGTGCACGTGTCACAGTATTTATAAATAAACACAAAGGAGGGATGCACAAATAGAACACATCAAGTAAAGTAAATGGGAAAATTAATCAGATTTGCTGTCTTTTTGGCCCTCCTCACACCTAATATTAACAAATATTTACACCTGGATTGTTTTGGGATATAGTGTAGTCAGACTAAAGTTATACCTGGCATTCAAATGTGCCTTCTTTGTCCACATCATGTCCAGTTCCAATATTACCGTTCCCAATGGCAAACTGAAATCAGTTTAAGTGGTTGTTATAAGCAAACAGAAAATGTATTGGCATTTACATTTGTGTTGAGTTTGGTCGTTGTTTTTTTTTTGACCTCTTCCAAATATGGCTTAAATGATTAGATCAAAATCTGTGGATATGATCAAGTGCTATCTCATTTTAATTTAATCATGGAAAATACATAAGTGTAAAGGGGGCTTCTCGAACCTGCATCAGTGGCTATCAAACTCTTGTCTATCCGATGTGATGACTGGTCTACTTTCCCACCTCAGAAATATGAGAAAGCACTTTTTTCAATAACATAAATAAATTCTTTTCATCTCTTCCTTCCACCTCCACTCTTCATTCCTTTCCTATTGTCAGTAATTCATGAGTATTAATAGGCAGTTCTAAGACTTAAGAAATGTAGTGATAAATACAATCTGCAGACTTTAACCTTGTTAATAATGGCAAACCTTTGAAACGATAATATCAGCTGTAACCCTGAATTAGATTAAAGGTCCAATTATGGATGGATGGATCAACAGTAAAAAACAAAATAGTAACAACTGTCTCAGATAAAAAAGACAAACAGCCAGAATCTGCTTTGCATAAGCTGAAGCATAATGTTGTATCCTTGAGTTCATCATTCTTTTCTAGTAGCCATAATTAGTTAAAAGAAAAGTCTCTATATATTGTCTACAGACTAACCACAACAAAAGGCTCAACCTCTTGAAATAATAAATCACACAGACACAGTTAGGCAGCAGATAAAAAATATTTTAGCACGGATCTATTTCTGATTTGATTAATTTGCTTTCGCTAATATAAATGCACGTGCCCTTGCTCTTTATTTTTACATACAAACTGTAACTATTGTCCTCCTTTGAGTGCTAGAAAATAATATCTGTAACCTGTCTTTGCTGAATCATTACATAATGAGTTCTTCATTTAGAGAATGCACACATTAGCAAAATCTTTATACAGAGAATGCTAATTGGAAATTCAGGAGGAAAAATGATTTGTAGCACAAGTAGTCATGCTTTTATTAAGGGAAATGCAATATTTATTATTTATAGTACAATATAAAACAGTAAAACAGTACCCATCAACACATCCATCCATTTTCATTATCCACTTCTAGTGGGAAAAATGAATAGCTTGTTATATTACTAGCTTATGATCGACAGTAATGACATGTTTTAGAGAGTAGCAAGATTTATATAATGAATACAAATGAAAGATACTAATAGGTAGGTAAACAGAGTCGTAATTTATTAATTTCTACTTTATAAAGTGTCTTTCAAAGTAACTAGTATTTTAAAGTGAGGCACAACATAAACAACATAAGCAACATAAAGTGGAAATGAATAAAGTCACTTGTTGATATACATGGGAAACGATATATTGTACAGGCAATAAAGTAAGTGGATCAGTAGAAAATATATATAAGACAAATAAATAATATATATAAGATAAGGAAACATTTAATGAGAAACTGTTCTTATTTATTAAAGCTTTCCATCAATTTTCTGTGCCCATATTTATCAAGCATCTCAGGGTAAGGAAATGGTCCTAAGTGGCTCAAAATTCTCAGAGTGACACAAATTTGGGCCTACTTTTAGGAGGAGGAGTAAAAGCATTTTATCAATTTTCCTAATTTTGGAAACTATACCTAACGTCAACAGTGTTTTGAAGAGCTCGAGAGTTGTCCTAACTCATTACCAGCTGCATGAAGATGGTGTTTAAGCAGAGATCAGCATGCACTTTTGGTGAAAGGTGGAATGTTTTAGAAACACTGAACAACAAAGAACAATACTCTGCTCTACATATTCCACCATGTTTATTTATCTGAGAATAACATTGATAAACACATAAATAAAAAGATTTTGATTTGACAGAAATAGAAAAATAATAATAAATGTTGTTTGTCATGTGATCACTACATCTGCTGCTTGGTTCATAGGAACTTACATGGAGCAAGAGCAAGAAATATTTTCTTTTCATTTTTTGATTAAGGTTGATCAAATTATAATTTGTAGCTAAGGAACTGGGCCATCTGGGAAAGGGCCATCTCCTTCCTTGCTGTTGCTTGCTTAATTGGTCTGAATCAAGACTGCATGAACCTGCTCAGATTGTGCACTTCTTTGTATCACTTTCTAAACTGTTCAAAAGAATTAAAGGAACACTTTGAAAACATATCAGATCTCAATGGGAAAAAAAGATATGCCGGATATCATACGGATATGGACTGGGTAATGTGTTAGGAATGAAAGGATGCCACATCATTTGATGGAAATGAAAATCATCAACCTACAGAGGGCTGAATTCAAAGACACCCTGAAAATCAAAGTGAAAAAATGATGTGGCAGGCTAGTCCATTTTGCTGAAATTTCATTGCAGCAACTCCAAATCATACTCAGTAGTTTGTATGGCCCCCACATGCTTGTATGCATGCCTGAGAAAGTCGGGGAATGCTCCTAATGAGATGACGGATGGTGTCCTGGAGGATCTCCTCCCAGATCTGGACCAGGGCATCACTGAGATCATGGACAATATGAGGTGCAACCTGGTGGCATCGGATGGACCGAAACATAATGCCCCAGAGGTGTGCTATTGAATTTAGGTCAGGTGAGCATGGGGGCTAGTCAATGGTATCAATAACTTCATCCTACAGGAACATGAGGCTGGGCATTGTCGTGCACCAGTTGCAACCCAGGACCCACTGCATCAGCATAGGGTCTGACAATGGGTCCATGGATTTCATCCCGATACCTAATGGCAGTCAAGGTGCCATTGTCTTTCCTGTAGAGGTCTGCGCGTCCTTCCATGGATATGCCTCTCCAGAACCTCACTGACTCACCACCAAACCGATCATGCTGAATGATGTTGCAGGCAGCATTATGTTCTCCATGGCTTCTCCAGACCCTTTCACATCTGTCACATGTGCTCAGGGTGAACCTGCTCTCATCTATGAAAAGCACAGGGCGCCAGTGGTGGACCTGCCAATTCTGGTATTCTATGGCAAATGCCAATCAAGCTCCATGGTGCCGGACAGTAAGCACTGGGCCCATTGGAGGATGTCGGGCCCTCATGATGTCTGTTTCTGATTGTTTGGTCAGAGACATTCACACCAGTGGCCTGCTGGAGGTCATTTTGTAGGGCTCTGGCAGTGCTCATCCTGTTCCTCCTTGCCCAAAGGAGCAGATACTGGTCCTGCTGATAGGGTAAGAACCTTCTACGGCCCTGTCCAGCTCTTCTACAGTAACTGCCTGTCTCCTGGAATCTCTCCCATGCCCTTGATACTGTGCTGGGAAACACAGCAAACCTTCTGGCAATGGTACATATTGATGTGCCATCCTGGAGAAATTGGACTACCTGTTCAACCTCTGTAGGGTCCAGGTATCGCCTCATCCTACCAGTGGTGACACTGACCATAGCCAAATGCAAAACTAGTGAAAAAACAGTCAGAAAAGATGACGAGGGAAAATGTCAGTGGCCTCCACCTGTTAAACCATTCCTGTTTTAGAGGTTGTCTCATTGTTGCCCCTCTAGTGCACCTGTTGTTAATTTCATTAACACCAAAGCAGCTGAAACTGATTAACAGCCTGCTCTGCTACTTAGCTGACCAGATCGATATCCCAGAAGTTTCATTGACTTGATGCTATACTCCCTGTGTTCCTTTAATTTTTTTGAGCAGTATAAAAATGCAACGTCTGTATGTCTGTCCGCTTTTCACAAGAGGCCTACTTAATGGATTTAGATTGGGTTTTTTTCTATAATTTGCGACTTCTTTCATCGTGCTAGGTATTATGGTTTGCTTGCGGTACCGATTTATTTGCGAGAATCTGAGAGAGACGCTGCAGGCCGAGGGGAGGGTGTGGGACCCTTTTCACTCACACACCAGCCTCCATTCGAGTCTGTCTAACTCTCGACACATGTTGGAGCATACCTTGCCACTGCTTAGCTAGTGATACCTGTTTGTTCAATAGACATTATCATCTACAGATTGTTAAGGTGTAATGTTTGACGTTTTTGAGAGAGAGATCGGAGCTACGTGTGTTTTAGGGTGTAGCTGCTGATTGCCAGAGATATCACAGCCACATGTTTTTCTCCCCACGTGGGGGACGCTGTCCCATTAGACCTGAACACGATCAGATACGGTGCCAATGTCTGTTGATTTTTAAAGTTTGTCCTGTTTTACTACTATGTGGGAACAGCTGTGGGGACAGCTAGTCAAATTTAATCTAATTAATGAAAAGTAATGCAGTTAAAATAAATATTTTTACAGGTTCCTATAATTTTTTTGAGGTGTATTACTGGTAACATACAGTATGTAGAATAACTCATCTTCTATGACTTCACATAAACATACAGCTTCATTTATGTGGAATAAATAATTTTCTTAACTAAATAAATAACTTTTATGGAGATCTAAGACATGAAGGGGTTCCACTGGACTCATTGAATAATATAGAGTATTTCAATCTGCACTTCTTCCACTCTACAAGCTCCATTGCGGTTGTTTTTGTAAACTTTGGTATCCTTGACATGTATTGTGTGTGTAAAAGTAGGCCATAACAGCACCCTCCTATTGTACAATGTGACACTCCAGAGAACAGATAAATAAAGAAACCGCACAAACAACATTTTTTTCCAAAAATCATGGTTTGTTTTATTCATATTATGAGACAAGGTTTTACAGCTGAGAGAGATGTTTAGAAATATGTGTCACAGATGAGAAACTTGGTGTCAGAATTACACAGCTTAATTTTAACTGTACATTCATTATTCACATTCACTTTCTACAATTCAGGGTCATGGAGACTAAAGCCTATCTAGGCAAAACTGAGTATAAGGGATATGAAGTCAGCCTGTTGTAGGAAAAGCAGACATTCTCACACTCACTTCATTACCAATTAACCTAACACGCTTGTCGTGAAGAATAACAGCTCATATAGACAAATGTAGACACCACACAGATACTCCACAGTTTAATTTTACCACAAAATAATTAAACTGCGGAAGCCCTTTCAGAAAAAAAACACTTTAGTCACCTTTCTCTTATCTTCATGAACATACTGTTTTTATTTGTTTGTAAAATAACAACCATAAATTCTTTTAAATTATATTGTATTTAAAAAACTAATTCCACAATTACATATTAAGCACTAGCCAAATGTGTGCTTTCTCTTTTAAGATTTACAAGTCTCTTCACTTTCCTGCCAAAGAAAGCACAATGCAACATGTCACACAAACAGAAAAAAGAAACCTAGACACATTTTTTTCCATAATAACTTCTTTTAACTACCAAAAATGTAAAGCAGTCATATTCGTTCTTTCACTGTTTTAAATTTATACTCATAAATGGCCTGTAAAATAATATACATCTTACTGAAATATGTCCATTTTAAAAATCACCAGAAGAGTAACTCTCGAAGCTAAAATAAAATTGTGTCGTAATGCTTTCAAATCCACCCAGACTGTAATATGCATATGCATCTGACATTTTAGTAACATTTGTGAGAGTGGTGACAGGTTCAATGTTGGTTGGACATACTGCACAATTGTACAAGTATGAATTTCACTGTACACTCTGCATGTGACAGCACTACAAATACTATTAACAGAATATACTATTATAAGCGAGACAAGATACTGTATAAACTGGTATTAAAGATGGAGATTGGCTGGCTGCAATAAGGCATTAATCAATTGTACTGACAGTGAAGGAGACAATAAGGGAAAGAGAAAGGACCAAAAAAAGAATGTCAGAAAGCATAATCAATAAACAGAGACCAGGAAGTCAAAATGAAGTAGCAAACCAAAAACATAATGTAAGGTAAGAATTGGAATAAGTATGAAGTTCAGAAACCAGAGGTCAACACATGAGAAATCCCTTAATTAATTCTTGTAAAAAAAACTGGGGTAGCACATTGCAGTGAGATTGTATTTATATACCATTGCATATAATGACATCATATGTCACAACCTTTATAGACCATGTCTAGCAACTCATCATCATGTCCCAATCACACAAAATGGCAGTATACATCAGACAATAAGATGGCATTGTGGCAAAACATGAAATAATAAAACAATGAAATATAATTTCAAACGAACAAATGAATAGCTGAAATGAAAGTAACATAATAATCACCATCCAGGGATTAAGGAAATAATTACTTTTTCACAATAAAAATGTGCTAAAAAAAGGACCGTCAGCTTCATGACGTTATTGGTGGTTGTGCTTGGCAACTTTTCAGAGGAATAGGGAGAGAAGACCATGAGATGAATGTTGCCTCATCTAATATGTGATCAGACCAATAAAAAAAGCTGAAAAGCTGCTAAGCTGGCTCAAAAAAATGAAAGACCATTTGTGAATTGATACAGACTGCATCAGGGAGACTGGACAGGCTCTGCTCAGTAAGGTGCTGCCACTGACGCAAGACAAAGGATGTTCACAAGCGAAGTAAAGCTACAGCAGAGTGGAACTGTCCCCTCATAAGCAAAAACATAAAATAATCTTTTTTTTCCAAACCAACCACTTACAAAATGCATATCTGCAGCACAGCTGTTTAAAAGGTTACACAAACCTCAGCAAATAAAAGAAACTTAAAAACACAATGCTTCAGTTGTTGAACCTTCACCAGATATCTGTGTTGAGGTTAAGCTTGTGGACAGTAAAGATTGTTCAAAGATGGGTGGGATAGGGAGAAGCAACAAAGCTTATGAATACAGGGGAAGGCGAAAGAGGATGGATCACCTGAAGACAACAGCTAAAATTAAAATAAAGGTCTGCAGCATCGGGTTTATGGATTTGAGAACCAAGCACTCTCTCCCTCTCTCTCTCTCGCTCTCTTTGTCACTTTATCAGTCATTTTCTGATTCAACTAATCTGACCAGTTTCTCACAAATCTTGGTGGTATTGAAGCAGAAATATTTATGGCTGGATACCCTTCCTGGTACTAAGTGCCTTGAGTTGCCTTTTACAACACACAAGAGGGATGGTGACCTTATTCTAAGTCCAGGAAGCAAGGAAAACGAGACCATAGTACAAGAATGTTTATTTGCTGTTTTCTTTTAGCAGGAGAGTTAATTTCTTGAGAAAGAACAACACATAGATTAGAAGTGTTGTGAGATGTGTCACAATATTCATTTATATGGTAAATTGTCTTAAAGATTGTCCACCAAGCCCTAACTTATTTAAGCACTGATTGCCAAGAGAATCGTAACAGTAGTGGTTAGCATTACAGACAAAACTGCATTCTTCTTTATTATTAAATTCAGAAAAAAATGATTGGAAAGCACTCTTAGGGCTGATAAGGTGAAGTAACTGATCACAATGAAGGCAAGCTGATTGAATAGGAAAGTATTGATTTTCTGTGTTATCAGTTAATTGTGTTTCCATTTAGAAAATACTGCTGCTTGACAAATAATAAAAACATAAACACTGGGCAGTCAATCCAGCCTGCACCAGAAGAAATGAATACGCCTGTTGTTCATCTGAATAGGATGTCCTTATTAAAGAAATTGTTCAACTTCAACAAAGCTGCATTCACTACACTTGGCTGCCAGTTTGGTGGGCAAGTTAAATTATTTTCATTTAGTGAAAAATCTGTATTTTTCTGTTAGACACATCTGCAGTATCACTGAATACAGTGATGATAAAATAAAATTGTTAATCCAGATATTCAGTATATTTATATATAGTATGTATTACTGTATTATAAAACCACAAAGCCAATTTAATTTTCAAATAAAAGAAAGTAATGTGCCTTTTATTGTTGCTTTGACACTGCTGATTTCAAAAGTGTATTCTTGATAGCTCTAATTGAGTGCTCCTCACCTTCATTATTTTAAGCAAAAGGAAGATTACTTGTTTCTTAATCAGTTTTAATTAATGTGCGGGACAGCAAGAACATTCTCTTACTTTATCATGATGGGAAATTCAAAAGAACATTTAATATACAGTATTATATATTATAAAAAAACTCAAATGCCCAAATGTAAATACTTAAGGTAGCCATTAGAAACAATAAACATAACAAAATGGTGCATTTCACAGCATATTGATACCCCAACATACATTTACTCCAAAATACTATACACAACAACAGCAATCAGTAAGTGATTCTTTATCACATTTTATGTGTTGCAGTGCTCCTCTTAATGTTTCCCTTTGTCTGGTGATGCTTTTAAAGATTCTCTAAGTTGATAATGTCTTTTGTGCTGCAAAGCAGCCTAATTTAGCCTTGAGCAAAACCTTTGAATTTTTTATTACAAAGTAATTTACAGATCCTAGTAGATAAATTAGCACAACAAATGCAGCTAAATTGCATAATCATACAGATTGATTATGTGCTACTCTCAAAGATGTATAGATACCTTGTGGCATCTCTGTCAAGGAAGGGAATGGGAGTTAAAGACCTTCAATTTTTCTGGAGCAAAAACAAAAGAAAAGAAATTGAATTTCACTTGTTTATTTTTTTGTCTGTAAATCATATTTCTGTTGCTTTCAAATATTTTATTCCCATTAACTAGAAATGACTTATTTATTTTCAATAATTACATGCAGCAATGTTTTACATCTTTAGATTTAATACTTACTTTTTTTACCATTTTACATAGATAATGTGCATTTTTAAAATGCAATAGAGAAAATATTACATTTTTTAATTTTACATACTCACATCATATTAACTTAATCCCATTAAAAAGAAATCCACATGGAGCATTATCAACATTTAGAGACGTTTTAATCTTTCAGACTACCACTTAAGTTCTAATATTCCTACTGAAATAGATAATCATTTCACAGGTCATACGATTAATGGAATAGTTCAATCACTCCCTTCAGGTGATTATGACTGCCCTTTGTGTAGAAAATTAACATGGGCTATATGGCAAGGGATTTATATTTCTTAATAAACTCAACTTCTTCAAAATCAGACTGGCAGCACCATCTCTATAGTTTTAATTGCACTGAATAAATTATAAAAATACAGTAAATGTGTAATGTAACATTGACTATAATCCTGTCTAACTTGAATGGTTCAAATACCATCCTTAAACAACCTTCTCTGAGGTTTGGTCTCGTCCATTATGGGAGATGGACGTCTGAAGCGGAGCTCCGTTGCAGCGGCTTTATTTTTTCTTTTATTTATTATTATCCCAAGGTATCCTGTATTTACCCAACCTGAGGAGTTTCTACTACAGTATATAAACATGAGTAACAAGAAAGGGGGTCAGAAAGAAACAGAAAAGAAACCTAAAGCTACACCCAAGTCTAAACAGGCATCAAGCCAAAGTGCAAGGTACGGCCTTTCAGAGACTGACCTGGAACAGGCAGGCGAAAGCAAAAACTTCCCAGGATCATGCTCCACTGCATCATCTCCAGTCGAGAGCGAAAATGGGTGCAGAGGTGCAAGTGATGCAGGTCACAATAGCTCGCCGATTTAAGAAGATCACTTGAAACTAGAAATGGCCTTGTAGTCTGCGCTTTCATCTACTCCTCACGAGCTGGAGGCATCGGCTGTAGCTGGGGTTGCCACTTCACCCGTGGAGCACGAAAGCCAAAACGATTTGTCCGAACTAAAGGAAATGATCGCAACATTGGCCATGGCCATGGCCATAAGTGAGCTCAAGAAAGACACTCTGAAAAATATGAAGAAAGAAATAAATGGCTTGCTCAAGACAAACGAGAAGCTGTGGCTGGAGATGCAAGAGCTGCGGCAGGATAATAAAGACTTGGAAAAACATATACTGTATATAACTGTTTTGATGCAACCTTTAAAAGTATGCTGGGAAAAATTGAGGAACACATTCAGGAAAATGCGTCTAAACTGGGAGAACTTGCCGATCAGCTGGAAGATGTTAAGCAGACATTCACGACTCGAATTGAAACAGCGGAAAATTTTGCATTTACCGCTGATGGAAAGGCTACAGCTGTGAATTCCGAATGCAAAAAACCCGAAGACAGACTTGCGGCTCTGGAAGACGGATGCAGAAGGAATAATATTAGAATTGAAGGTCTACCTGAGAATCGTGAAAGTCCAAACCCAGTGAAACTCGTAGCCAAACTATTCTCATAAATAATTGGAGAGGACTTTAAATCAGATACCGAGATAGCGGCAGCTTATCGCATATGTGGATCAAATGCCTCTAAACCTAGGACTCTAATTGTCCGCTTCGAGAGATTACAATATAAGCTTAAATTAATGGAACTTCTCAGACAGAAACGAGATTATATTTTAAAATAACCACATTCGTATTTTCCCTGATTATTCACCCTCAACAGCTGCTAAATGTGCAGCTTTTTACAACATTAAACAGCAGTTACAGAAAGCCGATATCAGATACAGCCTATTGTATCCTGCCAAACTGAAAGTGGATATTCAAGACAAATATTACATCTTCTCCACCAAGGAAGAAGCAGAAAAGGAGTTAAGAAAGCTGATCCCGACACTTTTTTGAAATACAATAGTGAGTTGCATTCTGTCATGGCATGGCAAGAAGATATTACCTGCTGTCTGATTTGCTTGCAATGATACGGGTACCATAATTATACATCCTTTTCCCTTCTCTGACACTTTTTGTTTATGTTTTAATTACAATTACAATTATAGGTTTTTTTTTGAGGAAGAAATTAGTGGGGGTTTTTTTAAAATTTTTTTTTACTATTCTAAAGGAGTCTGTTTAACATCATACCCTTGGTTTATTGTTATTATTGCATTACGGTGTACTATGCTTATCCAGGGCCACTTTTAACACCATTCCCGAGGTTTACTGTCTTAATATTTCAAGACTGTTAAAGATTATATTTTATGCTTATAGTATTTTTAATCCTCAAACACTGCTGCTGGGGGGCTTGTTTTGTTTTGGACGTGCTCTGTCTCTAGGTATGTTAGAGGACTGGGAATTTTGTGAAGTGGGGTCCAGCCTCACGTGGGTAGGCAAAATGTGGGGGTGGGGGGATAAAGGGGGAGAGAAAGAGAGCAAGCTATATCTAATCTATCCTTTTAATCCTTATAATTATAACTACCAATGTAACAATAGGTTGCATGGCAATAACTTTTGGGAAAATTGAAATTAAGGTTAAAGATGTCTCACTTCCAGTTAAGACTACAAAATGACATAAAAAATTCAGAATCAATGTCTCCATGATGGGACAGTTAACTTTGTGAGCTGGAATGTTAAAGGCCTGAATCACGAATTAAAGAGAAAGAAAGTATTCTCTCACCTAACAGGTCTAAACGCTAAAATAGTATTTTTACAAGAGATCCACTTACTAAGTAAGGATCATTTCTGGCTGCAAAAAGACTGGACTGGCCAAATGTTCCATTCCAGCTTTACAAAGAAAACTAGAGGTGTGGGAATTCTTATACATAGAACAGTCTCATTTGTGGTATCAGATGTAGTATCTGATCCTGAAGGGAGGTATGTGATTATCATGGGCAATTTATTTAACTGTAAAGTGATTTTGATAAATGTTTATGCACCCAATGTTTATAATTGGGAATTCATGCAAAATGTATTTGCATCCGTTCCCAATGTGAACACTCATAAAATTATAATGGCTGGGGACTTTAATTGTGTTTTAAATCCACTCTTAGATAGGTCTCTTGTCACAGGGGGAATGACATCTAACACTGCAAAGATAATTACATAGTTTTTAACTGACCACAACTTCTCAGACCCCTGGAGGTTTCTAAACCCAAACTCAAGAACATATTCCTTCTCTTCACCAGTGCATCATTGCTACTCAAGAATTGATTATTTCTTTATAGATAATAATTTCTTGCCTACTATTAAATCTTGCAAGTACGACACTATTGTTATTTCCGACCATGCCCCTCTGATCTTGGAGCTAAAATCATTATCCCCCATATACTAATCTTGCAGATGGTGTCTTAACCCACTTCTATTAGCAGACGAGAACTGTACAGAATTTATATCAAAACAAATCAGTTTATTCCTAGAGACAAATACATCCTCAAAGGTCTCTGCAGGAATACTCTGGGAAACTCTAAAGGCCTTCTTAAGAGGACAGATTATTTCATACCTTTCCCATAGAAATAAATTAGAAACCAAAAAGGTATTAGTGCTAACCAGTGAAATTACTAGAATAGATCAAGAACATGCCAGGTGTCCAAGTGAGGCTCTTCATATGAAAAGGCAGGCTCTGCATTCAGAGCTCAACCTCTTAACAACCAAAGAAACTAAACAACTCATTTTTAAATCAAGACATCATTACTATGAACACGGAGAGAAAGCTAATAAGTTCTTAGCTCAACAAATCCACAAACAAGAAGTTCGCAATGCTATCCCAGCAATCACCAACACAAACGGAGATAAAATCATTGACCATAAAAATATAATGCACACATTTAGAGACTACTATAAATCCTTATATTCTACTGAGTTTAAAGAAGACAAGACACAATCTGATGCATTTCTGGATACATTACAGATACCACAAATAGATACTTTTAGTGCAGAGGAACTGGATAAACCACTGTCGCTATCAGAATTACTAGATGCCATAAAGTCACTTCAGAGCGGGAAAGCAGCAGGCCCTGATGGCTACCCTGTAGAATTTTATAAGAAATTCTCCACTCAGCTAGCTCCCCTCTTATTAGCAACATTTAGAGAAGCTAGAGACAATCAAATTCTACCTCAATCTTTTCACCAAGCATTAATCACTGTCTTTCCTAAACAACATAAGGACGTATTACAATGTGCATCATACAGACCACTTCTGAATAATGATGTTAAGATACTCTCCAAAGTCCTAGCTAGAAGGATGGAGAAAGTGCAACCTTCGGTAATATCACAAGATCAAACTGGATTTATTAAAGGCCAACACTTAGCTTCCAATCTTTGACACCTGTTTAGTATAATGTATTCACCTGCAAAGTCAAACACCCCAGAGATATTATTATCGTTGGATGCAGAAAAAGCATTTGATATGATTGAATGGAACTACCTTTTCACTACATTAGAGAAATTTTGGTTTGGCCCGAACATTTGTGCATGGATCATACTACTGTATACCAATCCAGAAGCTTCAGTTTGTATTAACAACATTTGTTCAGACTACTTTAAACTAGAATGTGGTACCAGACAAGGATGCCCCTTGTCACCACTGCTATTTGCAATCGCCATTGAACCACTGGCAGTTCACTGTCGAAATGCTTATCAGATAAAGGGGATTATCAGAGAAGGACTTGAACAGAAAATTTCTCTATATGGCGATGATATGGTACTGTATATATCAGACCCACAAAATGCAGTGCCTGCAGTCCTAACAGCTCTTATAGAATTTCAAAAGATCTCTGGTCTCAGAATTAATTTCAATAAAAGTGTGCTTTTTCCAGTGAATTCTCAAGCATACAATATTAGATTGGACACCTTCCCTTTTATTATTGCAGATCAGTTTAAATAACTAGGGGTAAATATCACAAGTAAACATAAAACTCTTTATCAACAAAATTTCACCATCTGTATGGAAAAATTAAGCAAGACTTGCATAGATGGTCAACCCTTCATCTCACTCTAGCTGGAAGAATTAACGTTGTTAAGATGAATATCCTTCCTAAGCTTCTCTTTGTATTTCAAAACATTCCAATATACATCAATAAATAATTTTTTAAGCAATTAGATTCAACCATAACCTCATTTATTTGGAACTTAAAACATCCACCTATCCAAAGACTGACCCTACAAAGACCTAAGGCAGAAGGTGGCATGGCTCTACCTAACTTTCAGTTTTATTACTGGGCAGCAAACATACAAGCTATAAAAACCTGGACACAAATAGATGAACATACACAGGCTTAGTCCGCAGTAGAAATAAAATCCTGCAGTACTTTTTTATATTCCCTGCTTTGTGCCCCAATAAATGCAAGTTACCGCCAATATACTAATAACCCAATTGTGCTTCACTCACTCAGAATATGGAACCAATGTAGAAAAGCATTTTAAGATGGAGAATCTTATATCTGTGGCACCTCTGCATGAGAACCATCTTTTTCAACCCTCGCAAACATATGCAGTGTTTAATATCTGGAAAACATTTGGGATTAAATTGCTTAGAGATCTTTATATAGACAACATCTTTGCATCCTATGAACAATTATATTCCAAATTTAACTTTCCAGCAACACATTTCTTTCACTATCTTCAAATTAGAAACTTTGTTAAACAGAACTTGCCCGATTTTCCTCATCTCGCACCTTCCTCTGTGCTGGAAAAAATATTGCTCAGTTTCGAGGAATCAGACAGCATTTCTGCAATATATAAAATTATTTTACGGTCCCTCCCTTTCAAAGATCCAAGAGGACAATGGGAAAAGGATCTCTCACTCTACATATCAGAAAAGGAGTGGAAGGGAGCAATGCAGAGAATTCAATCAAGCTCCATACTGTATGTGCAAAGCATACAATTATTCAACTCAAAATTATATATAGAGCACATCTGTCTCATTTAAAACTGTCCAAAATGTTTCCAGGGCAATATCCAACCTGTGAACACTGCAATCAAGTTCCAGCCTCACTGGGTCATATGTTTTGGGCCTGCACCAAATTAATATCATTCAGACAGCCTTGGTGTCACAATCTCTCCTAACCCATTAACAGCTGTGTTTGGCATTTTCCCACGTTCTTCCAGATGGGCTTGAAGTGGAGAAGGAAAAAAAAAATTGCAATTGCTACACTATTGGCACACAGACTTATTTTGCAAAACTGGAAGAATCCTAACTCTCTTTTTTTAAGTCAGTGGGTAACTGATGTTTTATATTATTTGGAATTGGAAAAAATCAAATTCTCACTTAGAGGATCTATGCAGAACTTTTTCAAAACCTGGCAGGATCTGATCAATAATATTTTAGAATAAGTTCTTAAAGCACTGAGAAATTAGATTCTCTTCCCATCACTTTTTCTTCTCCATTTATCTTTATCCGCCTATTAAACTCATCAATTTATTTATTTTTACTAGTTTTTAGTTTTACTCCATTGGCCATGCTCTCTTTCTCAGGGGAGGAGGTTGATTTGTTTTAAATCCCATTTTTTGTAAAAATTGACTGTTTGTATGAAATGATTACAATAAAATCAATAAAATAAAAAAATAAATAAATAAACATCCTGCTCTGTGATAAAGTGCCATCCATTCTCAGTGTTCAGACTCAGACGTGCTCAGTGTAGTTCACAATTTGAACTATGCGCAAGCATAATCAAACAACTAGCATTCTACACCAAAACTGGATGCCACTTAAGGGTAATGCATAATCTAGAATAAATTCATGCCAATATGAGCAAAACGTGCAACTTCATAAAAATACACCTGCACCTCCATGTAAACATAGGGCTGCCCTGCTAGAGGTGCTGTCCACATAACCTTAAGTGCCATTTACATTCTATAGAATATATTGAATTTACTGGGAACCAGGCCTGGATTATTAAGGTAGCACCGGGATTGAAACAAGTTGAACTGAATGACCAATAGAGAGGAATCAAACAAGAGATTGTAAGCAGAAAACTTAATGAGAGGTGCCGTCAAAACCAAATCATACCAAAGAAACTTATCGAAAACAGAAGTAAAACGTCAGTGAGCCATGAAGTTAAAAAAAAGAAACAAAAAACACAATGTTTTTATTTGGAATCTATCAGACTCTGATAATTACAGTTTCTTTGTACTGATCTTTATGCTGTTGTGCCAATGACATTATTCACACAACCTTCAGGACCATTTTCCGTGGCAACCACAAATGCACAAGGCTACTGTGGCACTAAATGCTAATAAGAATGAATTAAATAAATAATAAACATATGCAGTCATATAAAATATAAAAACAAGTAGAAAATGCATGAGTCGAAGAAGGAATCATGGCAGGAATGGAGGTGTCTGGAAAGTATGTCCTGATCAGTTGACCTGTGTTGCTTAATCAGACTCATTCCACAAAAGATGTGTACAGCCACCATGTGGATGAGGGTCCTGTGCAATACCAGTCAGATAACGGGATGTGGTGGACAGCTCTAGCCATATCAGACCTTGGCAATGAAGACTTGAGATGTGAAGAATAACTTCTGTGTTGGGAAAGGAACAGCAGGCTCATTAAGGAGGTTGAGAAATACCAGCTATGTATAGATATAGCCAGACTCAACTCTAAGCACAACATTAGCTCTGAAACCAGACTTCTTGATCAATAGGGTTATTTTGCAGGAGTCCTGGGAGGATATACAAAAAGTCTTTAGCTGGAAGCCATATATTTGGAGTTTGTTCCAGTAGATGGAGAATCACCTCCTTATGACTTTGACTTGCAAAGAAGAAAACTTGCAGCAAACAACAATTTAGATATGTTCTGACTTTTTAGAGACATTGGAGTTGGTGCCCGAAAGGATACCTTTATTGACACTGTAGTCCTATTGGGAAGTTTTTAACACTATCATGGAAGGATTATAAGAACGTTCTGAGGATATGATAATTATAAAATGATGAATGATGATGAAATGATGATGAAATATATAATTAGTAAATAAACGTAGAAGCATGCATTGTGATAGCTGTGATTTTAAATGAATCATCTAGGTTAAGTAAGGTCAAAGTGGGTTCATGTGGATGGGCTGCCCTTTTAAAAGGAAGTTTTCCTGAGAAGGTATTGGGTCAACAGAAACAGGAGAAAACCCTGGAGGAGAAAAGAGAGAGCAAGAGGGAGAAAGAAAGAGGTGGTAGCATGGCAAGGGGACGGGTAGTAGTAGTATACTGTAAATCCTTTAATCAAAAAGAAGGACGTAGACTCTTAATAAGCAACTGAGCTAAAATGAAGCAAAAATGCAGAGAGTTAATTGACTTTGGTGCTCTTCAAGATGAGATAATATACTTCTTTTTGAAACACATAACTCTCACAGTACTTCAAACTATACCCTAAAAAGAATGTCTTATAATCAAACAAATTGTTTCAATGACACAAGAGACTAAGCTGAAAAAATGAAATTCAAACTGGTCTAAGAAAACTTGTATTTGTGCCAAGCTTAGATGGGCTGCTGGCAGAAGTTGATAGAATTTATAGAGAATTCCCCCAAAATGATTACTCCAGTCATACTGTACATAAATAGGATCAGGAAAGTGAGAGACTTGGAATAATTTAACAAAAGCTCCCAAGGTTGGATAGGTGGCTGCAGAGAGAATCATTACATTATTTTTATCCTAGTACTAGGGTGGCCAGGCTAGGGGATTGCCTACCTCTGGGTTTGCTAACAAGTCTTTTTTCTTCATACTTAAAATGTATTTGACTTCGGAACTATGAACAAAAAATTATTAACGAAGAAAAAAATCTTTAAAATTACATTTAAAAAAAGTGGACTCTTCTTGTATTCACATGTTTTGTAGCACTCATTAGTTTGGATTAACCATGTCTACTGAAGAGGTGAACAGCAGTAGAAGGATGCAATGAAAAAAATCTGTTGTTGAGAGGTATGCTTGAGTTGAGCAAAAGTTTGTGAAGAATACATTATGTGGATATTTATTTTTTTCATATAACAGCCATGTGTTTACCCACACACACACACACACACACATATATATATATATATTGTGACAGATGGCCGTGGCCCATGCCTGGCTGGGACACCACTGCACCATATATACCAGGGGGACAAGGGTGGGAAACCCAGTATCTTCACATGGACATTAGATGGCAGCCTGCCTGGGTTGCAGCAGTGCCTCGGACTCCCCCAGGGCTTCATGGGGGTTGATGTTCTGTGCAGCCCTGTTGGGTTTCGCAGGAGTTGCCAGGGGGTGCTGAAGCAGGAGCTGCTGGCCCCGTTTGAGCATTGGTTTTGCCACACCCGGAAGTGCAGCCGGATGTCGGCAGTCAAGCACCTGGAGCACTTCCGGGTACCCAATAAAGGGAGTCAGTGACCACCACTCAGGGGCCAGAATCAGGAAGAAGAGGACAAGATTGCCAGGGAAGAGTGGTGGAGGAAGAGAGTGTTTTGTTAGATTACTCAGTGTACTCTGTTTGGGACTGTGTATTGCCTGTTGGGTTCATGGGGAAGACGTGCCCCACAGGTGAAGATAAATAAATATTTGTTTTATTTTTACACGTGCCTCCGTGTGAATCTGTGTCGGTTCGGGCACAATTTAGCGCCATATCTTACTATACTATATACAGTATACTAGCCATATGCGCCCAACTACGTTGCGCGTGTTAAAGTTGTCTGTGAAGGGCTCCCTAATTAAACGCGGCTGCCAGTCGTGAACTGGGCCCTTCGTCGCACAGCATTATGATTTTTTATAAGGGAAACAAAATTACAAAACAAAACCCTTGGACATTGATTCGATAGGAACGGCCTACTCGTAATCACTGTCCAAATAGTAATTATGTGGTGGTGTAGGAGCATTTCTGCTTCTCTCCGTTCACAGTCCGTCTCGTTTTCACGACGCTGTCGTTTCCTCTCACAATCTCTTCTCAACCTTTCTCCAATCTTGCAGGTTGCTTTGTGGCAATCCAAAGAGTAAGGCAATATACACGGAGCAATGGTTATAAAAGGGGGACACATAGGTATCCAGGCTCTTTAAAGCATAAATAGGGATCACTTCACTGACATGTGAGCAAGCCAGGGTACAACTGTGAGACGCGCAGCACTCGCCGGCTACAACGTAACAATAATAATTTCCGGAACGTACTAAACTGGAAGGTGGTCTACGCATGCGTGGAATTCGCGGGCAAACTTTAGATCAAGATCCAAATGAAGATTATATATAAAGATTAGTTAATTTAAAGCACAACAATTTGTTTAGTTTGAATGTCTGTGTTTTGAGGTGTGACTGGAGTACTACAGTCTTCAGTAGTATAAGCCTGGAGGAGATTCTTAATGCAATGCCTATGTTTTAGCTGTCTCTCTACTGCCATCTGGTGCTTCTTCTTCTAATTCATTCGCGGACAAACAAAGATCAAGATCCAAATGAAGATTATATATAGATATATATATATATATATATATATATATATATATATATATATATATATATATATATATATATATTATACACACATATATATATATATATATATATATAGTGTCATGTAAGCATGCTGATAGCCCTAGAATGGACAAGAAACTTTCCAAAGATCCCTTCCGCTTCACCATAGGAGTCCTACCCCTTCTGTTTGCCCAGCCATAAAAGAAACAACACAGCCAGAAATCAATGTTTATTCCAAGAACTGCAACTGTCAGAGCCATATTACCTGCAGAAGCACCTCAAAGACGATTGTTAACAGTAAGTGAACATATCACATTTGTCTTGTTTATTTTATTTTTTGCAAATTATCGTTGTCACTAATTAATGGGGATCTCTCTGGAAATCCCAACGCTTCACTTGGTACTGCCTCTTTTCTCCTTACTATATATATACAGTAGCTAATAAATAAAATGATTAAGTACTAAAACTGTATATATTTTATTTATAATATATGTATAAAATATAAATTATACTATGTATGTGTGTGTTTATACAAAAAAACAAAAAGTGGGAAATCAAGGACTTTCTGAGCAATACACCATGTTGTTTGATGTTCTTAGGATGCACTGCACTTTCCTCTGACACAATAATTCTTTGCTACTAATCACACAGCTATCAAAAAAGCTCGATTACAATATTTCATAGTTTCAGTAAAATATAATAGCTGAAGAAGGTGAAAAAGAAAGTTATGAGTGAAAATTGATGGAACTGTTCTGTAGTATAATGCCTGTGTTCTTCCATATTTTGCTGTCTTTTGCTCATGTAGTTGTCAAAGGGAACAGAACCGATCTCTGTCATGGTTTGATGTATTGTGCTCCTTATATCAGAGTTTGTAGCTTTTTCAGACAGTAATAGGGAATGTGAAGTTGAGAAATCAAAATAAAAAAATGGTTTGAAACATATGCTTGGAATTAGTAATGACAAAACACAATTTTAAGGTGACATTTGGGAACTGTAATTCAAATGCTTTTTCTTTGAAGTATGTCAATACAAACAACCCCCTGCAAATACAAACAGAATCCAGTAATTACAACAAACAAGATTAAATTACAAAATGTACAAAATAACAAATTAAACAATAAAAAAAATAGCAAGTCTACTACTAGGATTGGGTAAAAGCATACTACATAATGCTGCAACCAGATGGATGCAAAGCAATGTGTACATGTTGCAAATATAAAATTGTAAATGCTCAAAATAGCAATTTGCAAAAAAAAAAATTGTAGCAAATGCAGTAAAACGCTGCATAAATTCCTTAAATGCTACTATAAGAAATTGCTGCTGAAACCGAAAACAAAAAGCAAAATGTACAAATGGATGCGACAGAACATGAGCTCAGCACTTGAGAAACTTGACCAACTGCTTTAGATTTGCTGACTCAGGAGATACTCCGGATTACAACGCACTTACTGATATGCAGCCACAGGCATCTCACTCACTGTTAATACCACCGTAATAAAACAAGTAAGTGACCAATGATATTTTATGTACTTCTAGCTGTAGTAAAGTGGGAATAAGTTATATCTAGATTTATTCTTGTACTATTGTGGAATTTTGCCTTCCTAAAGGTTTATAGCGCCCTATGTGTACAGTCATATCTGCACATGGGCAGCTGCTTTAAACAAAGAGACTTAATAGCTTAACATAAGCAGACTAAACAGTTAAGCTACACCAAAGCAGGTGCCCACTCACTGCACTGCGACTATTGGAAAACATCTTTTCCTCATCTGCTAACCCTTGTGGGAATATGGCAATCACCCACACCAGGTGCTCTTGTCTCTATAACTTTACAATATTATAGGGATTTCTGTGTTTGTTATTTTGGTTCATCTACACAATAGTTATTGTTAACTACATTGTTTGTATGAGTGTTAGGAATATCTAGATTACAGCACCCTACGTGTACAGCCTTTCCTGCATATGGACAGCTTCCTCAAGCAAAAAGACTTACTAGCAGACCAAATGGTTATCTTCTGACCTGCGCTACACCTGTGCCAATCACTAAAGCAAATGCCCGCACACCACGCTGCTTTGTATTAAAGATGTCTGTTCTGAGCTGCTAACCCCTGTGGGGTTATCGACACCAGGTGCTCTTGACAATATACCTTGATCCAATCAAACAGTATAAAAATCAATATTATTATAAAGCAACATTAATAAAAACAGGTAAACCTATGGTTAAAAAAGTAGGAGATGCATTTGAAAAGAGACTTTGAAGGTTAAGAAATGTAGATTAAGAAGTGTCTTATTAAAAAATACTTATGCAGCAAACAAAGGTGACGGAAGATGAGTTCTTTAAAGTCTGGGCATATAGTTGCTTCAGATTGTTGTTCAGTCTTCAGAGGTCTTTGTAAATTTTCTTGGGCTCTTCCCCTTCTCTGCTCTGCTTGCTTTTATACCTCCTGCTCTGTCTACCTTTCTTACTGATCTACCCAGCATGCACCCCAAAGTTGTCCACTCATGTACAAGCCCAGCGGAACTCCCTCTTTATCTACCTCACTCCCCCCATTACTTGCTCATCCAGCCGAGACTCCATCAGCTGCAGTCCTCACCAACCCGACACCCATCTTGGCTGCCATGACCGGCATCGGCCAGACTGCTTGGGGTCAACTGTCGTCTCGCCTTCCTTCTCGCTTGCTCCAGCATACCTTGGATCCCTAGAGAGGATGCCATCTTGATCGCACCCAGCCCTTTGGAAAATCAGTGGGCCAGTCCTTCACTCTGTCACGGGACATTCAACCACGCTGCTTTTTACGAACAAGCAGGCTGGCTCATCCTGCCTTTACTCCCGATGCTGCCCTCACAGCATTTCCTCTCTTTCTTTATGTGTTATCTTTTTCTTTTGTCTCCCCTTCTACCCATGCAGGCTCCTTTTCAACCCTGCTAATTGGGCACAGGTGTGCACGAGCTGCTACCTCAAAGGAATTAATGAGGCACCAGACTGACGCACGCATTCACATGTGCCTTCGCAATCAGGCAGGCACCCCTCCATCCATCCCTGGAACAAAGCGCATTTGTGCACCCACCTTCTCCCAATTAGAGCCTACACTTTACGGGATGCTGTTATTTATTTAAAATCAGCACAGCGCTAAGTACCACTTATCACAATCCAATTTACGTCTAATAAATGAACAATCTGTTTAAGACTCTAAAACACTGATCTCAAAGATAATACAAGTTAAGATACAGAATTTAAAATCAATCTATAGCAGTCATTAAAATATACACAGAGTGTGTTTTAGATTGGGATTAAAGATTCCAGAGTTTAAAAGTTTAAGTAGAGTTTAAATAATTGTCAAAAGGACCTGGTTTTCTAATTGCTGGCTGTTTACTCAGGTGTCCTTATTTCTAACAGGTTAATCACTATTCGTTTACATGGTTCATATTCTGAGTTCTTTTGTTTTCAGTCCATTGTCTAATTTTATATATTGATTAAAGCACAGTCCAGTATTGTGCTCTTTGAACATTAAAATCTTCATATGACTTATTTGTATACCAATACAATTCTGTATATGTTAGGTATGAAATGGTAGCTCTTTTGTTTGTTTCAATTTCAAATTGTGATCTTATGGCTAACACACACTAAGTGTGTGCTGGGGATCATAGTTGCAAAGTGAACTGTGGAGTCCTTGGTGGCGATTTATTGCAAGGTTGAACCAGCAGTTCCAAGAGGGCTTAAATGCTCATGCTGACAAAATCCTAGTGTAAACTTGGAGTTTGGAGGTGAGTAAAGACAGGACTTCACTGTCAGCTAAAAGGTACCGAAACAGATATGGGAGTTGGAAAAAACAAACCTCTTGATGTTGGAGTGCTGTGGTCATATTTAAACGGTGCTCTGTTTGTGAACGTCCTGCAGTTTCTGAAAGACAACTTTGCATGGTTTAGAATGCCTAACCTCAGCCATATCAATACTTGCTGGAATTCTGTAGAGTCTGGATTAAATTAATTTAAATTGTCTTGAAATATCTAACGAGAAATTATACAGATTACAGTAGCATGTAAATTCTAGTTTTCATTTTTTCAGAGAGTTAATGGCTGCTTAAAATTTTTATATATGTATTTATGTATGCTATATGCTATAATTTGTAAAAATAAACTTTTTCAATTTAATTCACCTGGCATTGTATTTTGCCAAATTGCTACACGTAAATATTACCATAGGATAAATTAATATTGATGAACCTCAGTGCAAGCTTTCATTATACTGAATTGTATATTGTAGAAGATGGGTGCAAACAAATTGATTTGTTATCATTACTTTTGTAACAAATGTTACTTTGAATCAATGCTTTACAAGTTATTACCACATCATGCATACGTTTACTAATAAACAGAGAATCTTCTTAAACATGTGTAAATGAATCTAACATGTAAATGATTAAATTTTATTACCTGTCCATGTCAATATTCAATTGAAAACCTTATTTCCTCTTGTCCTTTTAACTACATACATTCACTGGTTTTACATGGCTTTGATGTTTCTCTCAGACACAGTATTTTTTTTGTCTTCTTTTCAATCACTTTACATACCAATTTGATTTTTTTGGTCATAAATCCATGCAAACATATCATCAATTTATAATATTTTGCATCATTTCTTTCTAGTCTTTATTCTCTTTTCTGGCATTAATAATGCACTCAACCGTTCTTGGTTATCTGAAACCCCTGCAGCTGTGGATTTCGTACTCCAACCAATTTCCTAATCAGAAACAAATTCCTGCTTTAGACTCCTGTCTTAATTAAACATGTTATTTCCCTGTTACTGCATTTATTGTGTCAATCCAGAAATATCCTTCAGGGTTTGTTTAACTTTTCAAATGAATTCTGAAAAGATTTGTTTGTTTTATACTCTAAATTCAATTAGTTTTCCCTAATCTTCTATGTTAAGAATATGCTGACTTATAATTTTTTTTCAAAGTGAAAACTAAACCTGTTCTCAAATGCTGCTGTTATTTTTTATTTTTCTACCACATACATTTCTATGAACAAATTTCAAGCCTTTACATTTATGTCACGTAATCTTTAATAAATAATGAATTGTGAATGTTCATAAGTGATGCAGAGGAAATGTATCTCGGCGTGACACACTGACAGTAGTGACCCGAAGAGAGGGGCAAATGGGGGTTTGAACTCCATGATATAATGACATTTGCTCAAAGACTTGGGTGGAGGGGGTCTGGGTTCTCTGTGCAATTTTGAGTGCTGCGATACAATGACTATTGCTCAAAGAGTAGGTGTAAGGGCCTCCTTGGAGTTTTGAGCGCTGCCCCCTTAGAATTATGAGCATTACTATATAATAACAGTCATTCAAAGAGCCAGAGGGGGTGTTTGGTTCCCTCTTGGAGTTTTGAGCAACACTGAGGGGTGGGGTTCGTCAGAATGTCTTGGATAAGGATGATGCTGTTGAAAACACTCCTCCAAACACAACAGCTAATATTTGAGACATTCCAGTACTCTGTCCTGGTATGTACTTGTCCACTTCAAGCCCTGTTTTTATGAGTGTTGTCTTTACATTATATAAAGTTATTACAAAGTTCCTGTGGTGGGCTGGCATCCTGCCCAGGGTTTGTTCCTGCCTTGCGCCCTGTGTTGGCTGTGATTGGCTCCAGCAGACCCCCATGACCGTGTGTTAGGATTCAGCGGTTTGGATATTGGATGGATGGATATTACAAAACTTCTACACGTATATATCTATATCTATATCCACTTGTTGAACCCGATTTTGAATTATTAGGTAAGAACAAACCAGAATATAGATGGCCAAACCGACATCACTAAGAAACGTCCAAACCATCATCACATAACCTTGATGTGTCAAGTTTATGAGATATGCCAGAAGTTGCAATACTCAGGCCGTTATGAAATTCTATAGTAGCATCACCCAGGCTGTGATCTGAAACCAGAACTATGATATAAAAATGTTCAGTTCAGCACCACTTCAACAATTTGTACCTGAAACTCCTAATTCATGGGAGTTGCAATCTATTTATAATGCAATATTAATGAGTTTTCAATAGTGGAACAGTAGGTAGCACTACTGCCACATGATTCCAGCATTCAGAAATGGAATTCCATGCCCAGATGAATGAATTTTCATATTCTCTCTCTGTCTGCATAGTTGTCCTTGTAATATACCAGTTTTCCCTTCATATCCACAAAGATGTGTGGGTTAATCAGTGAACCCTAATCACCATAAATGCAATTGTGCAAAGAAGTGGTGGTCTCTTCAGGTTGTTTCCTACTTTGTGTCAAATAGAGCTGGCATAGGCTTTAGCATGTCCATGACTCTAAATTGGATTATGTTGGTCTGAGAATATTTTATTATATTTTTATTAATGTAGTAACTCCTGATGAACACATGTGAATTGCAGCAAACTTAATTTTCTTGTTAAGAATACATTGTCAGTTGCAACCGTGTCTGCTCTTTATTAATCATCAATTTTAAAGGAAACTCTCTGGAAAAAAAATTAAAGCAGCAAACCATCAAATATGAAACTAAATTAAAAAGAGTAATGCAAATAAGTGGAGATTAAACTCCTGTGTTCTATGATTAAACTCCTTGCTAAATACATATCTTTATTAACTTTTTAATACCTGGGCATTTCTCTGACAATAGAATGAGAGCATGAACAAGCCCTCTATATGAAACAAGGAGTGCAGTTGCCTCGAAGGTCACATTAACCATAAAGGTGTCTGAGGGGTAAGGTTCTAAAATAGGCATCTGAAGCACAGATACAAGTAGCCGCTCAGGGTACATATTTATTGCATTTTCTTATTCAAAAGAAATTTCTGAATTTAATTATAACCTCTTATATATGAGATAAGCATATACAGAACAAGAGAGAATGAATGTACTGTGCTTGTAGTTCAAAGTGTGCCACACTTTATTAATGAAACTTTGTTCACATTCTGGTTAACATTTTTTTCCATCCCATACTGGCTTCAGTCTGAATATCCCAGGTTGAGATGATCAAAAACCAAACTGATTTTTGCATCTTGTGGTCCATGATATATATAATACATTGCATAGCAGCTTAAAAGCATCAGTGTTGGTTTTCTTTACTAGAAAAATGAATGCTTCCATTATACATTTCTTGTCCATGTAATATACCCGAATTTAAGTATTGTTGCCAGACAAATTTGCTTTTATTTAATCAATAAAAACAAATGTCTTCTTAAGTGTCTTACTTTCTCAATATCTTTTTTTTTCAATTATTTAATCTTGTTTACATTTTAAATTATAGTATTTTAGATCTCTGTCATTTAATGATACACATTGTATATGGCAACAATCACTTTTAAATGATTTTTCAAAATTATTAAGCAAGGCAAGAAAGTTAGTACAATTTAGAATTAGTAAAATTATTTCACCATTCTTTGAGACACACATTCATTCATTTTCATTATGGTATGGTTCAGTAAAAACAGCTTTTGCTGTCTTTATATATCTCGACATATAACTTCCCTGACACCCTTTTGGCTCTAACTTTTTCATACGATTAAATCCAATACTGTTTTTGTTTGCTATTTACACACAAAAAAAGAACTACTTAAATAGCTTTTGACTTGGGAAGCCATCTTCCTAAACCAGGTCATTAAAAAACTGTTGATTGTTTTTCCATGGATTTTAGTGTTGTTATAATTTAGTGGTCCACAATTTCCTTCTCTAGTGTAGTTAAAATTATCATCTTTATTTTATATATCAACTTTGAATGATTAAACCCATCAGAGGATATACTGAAAGTTTAGAGAGATAGAACAACTACATCTATATTTTACTGTTTAAACAACTTTTCAGTGGTTGATGTTAAAGAGGTATAGTTAAGGTTTAAAATTCAGTGTCTTAGCAATACAGACTAGCTACAAGATGTAGTTTTTTCTCTACTGCTGCTGTCTAGAGATTGCTAGGACCAAATTTACTCTATAAATTTAGAGCTTAGCTCCCTCCCATGCTGAACCATCTACAGGTATACCTGCCAGGAGTTATGCTACTATTGGCATAGACCTATCTTGACCTGTCACATGGATCATGTATGTCTTTGGGCTCATGACAGAAAAAAAATATATTTCCTTACCTTCATAATTCACTCGTATACTGGGAAGATAAGGGTATAATTTGTTAATAAGTGAAGATTAAATCTAAAAGAAATAAGGGCAGAATAAGATAAATCTAATAAGAAATAAGAGCTGGTGTCTTCATTTCAGAGTATGCTTTGTTTTTCTGTGAGGGAGATGATGGTGTGGTGATTTATGGATCCAATGTCCTGGATTTCTGGATTTAAACTGGTCGATATTTGTATGGAATTTCCACATTCTGTCTGTATTTATGTTGAATTTATTCTAAGTTCGCCGGTTCTTTTTCCAAAGGTCAAAAATGTGGATTAATTGTTATTTCAGAACTAAGGTACATATGTTTGATTAAATGCTACAGTAAACTGCCACTCTTTCTGGACTAAATTCCTGCCTTGAGCCCAATTTTGTCAGGATTGGCGGTAACACTTAAACAGATTAAGCAGTTTTCAGAAGGTTAAATTGTTATGATGCCTTTGTTTGTTTGTATGCTGAGGAGATCAAGGATTATTGGAGAGAAACGGAAAGGAGAAAGGGTTGGGGGAAAGTGTACTGATTGTACAGAAAGGGCAGTTCTTTGAAGTTTGAGTTCATGTTTGATCATTGGTAAAAAAAATTTACAAACTTCAAGTTTCTTTAACCCTTCTATTGTTTTAAATTGTTTTAAAGACAGCTTTAGAATGCAGATTTCAAACGAACATAGTAAGCATACCCTGAGACAGACTGATGCTTTGATAAGAGTAGTTTCCTACATTTTGCTCAATGCTGTTGATATCCTAAACAACCATATTGTACCACTCTTGCTTCACTGTACTTAACAGATGCTATTGTAACAATTCTAAATGTTTTCAACAGTATTTCAAAAATATTTTTTATCCATTGTCCAAGGGACAATGTGCATCCAAGAGACACCTTCAGGACTCATTCAAGTTATGCAATATGGGGCAAAAGGAGGCACTACCTCAAACAGTCTAATCTTTTTTCTCTTCCGCAGCAGCAAGAAGATGTACCTAGAGGGTAACCAACCCCGCCGCTTCCGGCTAAACAACTATAAAAACCCGACCACCCCTGAATATCGGTGTCTCATTTGGACTCAGACGAATTTGTGGATGGAACTCCAAGATTCCTTGCTGCTCATAAGAGCTATTCTTGACAGCACCTGAGCAGGAAACAGCATTGGCCAAGGTGGCAGTCCATCATGGGGTCAGCTTATAAACACACTTACAACTAGAATAAGGAAGTCTATGCCAAATGAAAGTATTAAGCTCTGTTTTCTGTAAACAGCTCAACCAGACATGATATTTTGTAAGTAGTATATCAATACGACAAGCAAGAAGTGCCTGTGTGAATATTTATGGTTTCACCTCAAAATATTATGAAAATAAACCCCTAATACAGTTGGTGGAGGGGTAGGTGGACTACAATCCATATGACACAAATTACATAACTGAACACATTCCAGGTAAACTGCATGTGCAAACTGTGTAGCTATCGCTACAGTATTAGAAGACAACCATCCATGTTCAACAAACTTTTAAGCACATGCTCTTCATGTTCAATGTTGTATTTAGGAGGGCCAAGCATGCCCCTATATAAACATGAAGAAATTAATTCAAAACATATACTGTATATTGTTAACGAAATAAGATATCAGATGTTTGTGTAATTTAAGTGAAAAAACATTTAATTATGAATATAGGGGGATCAATCAATCAATTTGGTTAATAATGGGGGTTGGTTTGGCAAACTGTATCCTTAGTAAATAAGAAACAAATACTAATTAAACAAAGAGCTGTTGAAATTCAGCTTCAGAAAATTTCTTACCTAACTTTGTCAACTACAGAGGCCACCAACCAGTTAATATTAAAGAATTTTTTTAACAAGTCTCAAAAAATAACATAATAGTCTCAAAACCCTTAATCTATTCATGTTCTGAGCAGCGAGCCTATCCCAGTGGCTTCAGTCACCAGGCTGTAAGCAGCCCTGGATAGGACATTTGACTATCTCAGGCAAACTACAGAACGTAAACTTCAAAACCTTCAAATGAACTTACAGCCATGTCTATTTTATCAATCTGCCCGCTGCTATCAATCCTTCATATTGTAGACAGAAAAACGAAAGGGATGTGGCACTACATTCACTAGATGTTTTTGAAGTTTACATGCTGTAACTTATTTACAGTTACACTAGCCAGCATGTCTAAAACCATAAAATAATACCTCTGTTCTTGACAAGGCTGGATTAAGACCCCCCACATGCCTCTGGGCAACTTAGCTCCTTAACGGAGAATTGATCTTACCTTTAACAATGCAGCACATGGACAATGGGTCATTTAATGAAGCGTGGTGTTTCTCATATTACTTTTGATTTCAGCACGAGACATGATTGCTTTGATTCGTGGATTCTCGATCATTTTATCAAGTTGGTGTTTTGGGGATGGGGGATTTTGCAGTGGGACTCCACCTTAGTTATTTCATTTCGATTCATGGATACCCAATTGTTTCATCTAGTAGAGTGAGGGGGTTTGGTGAAAAGGATCCTTGCTGTCATGGGCCCCTGGGCTCAAACCCAGGATGCCCTGTTTCTTGAAGAAAGTGGATCTCTGCCCA